>NC_048224.1:34106420-34154739 GCF_002007445.2 Ailuropoda melanoleuca | reverse complement strand
AAAAATCAAAGCATAAGAGGGAAAAAAGGGGGAGCCCAGAATAGTACAGGATCTGGAATCATGACATTTAGAAATGGCTGTATAAATTAAGGGTTTTTAAGTTTAAAATACACACAAACTTGGCACATATTAAAGGCTGATTTCTATCTTCAGTTCAGTTATTCTATCTTTCTAAAGGGTGCAGAATCAGAATCCACAGTAAAGTTACATGGACACAAGAGCTCAGCTGTGTAAAATTTCTACTAACTGCCTGAAAGCTGAATTAACTATCCCAGGAAGCAGTGAACTCTCTGCTGATGGAGGTATTTAAGCAGAGCCTGAACAAAGTCCACTTAGTGGATGTTATTCCTTGGTGGGTTGGGCTACAGACCTCAAGGCCTTGCCAGTTGTGGGATTCTATAAAAGGATTTCATGTAATAATCTCCTCCGAATTAGTACTATTGTAAAGAAGGGCTAGGAACTCTGGTAGGTGAATAAGCTTAGGCACTTAGGACATGTGTGCCTCTTCCTTCTATACCACCTTCTCCTTTTAGCTTTTGACTTTTCATTTAAAAAGTCTTTTTTTTTTTTTAAGATTTATTTATTTGAAAATCAGAGGGGGAGACAAACCATGAGAGACTATGGACTCCGGGAAACAAACTGAGGGTTTCAGACGGGAGGCGGGATGGGGGAATGGGTTAGCCCTGTGAGGGGCGTTAAGGAGGGCACGTATTGCATGGAGCACTGGGTGTTCTACGCAAACAATGAATCATGGAACACGACATCAAAAACTAAGGACGTACTGTATGGTGACTAACATAACATTAAAAAAAAAATNCAGAAACTAAGGACGTACTGTATGGTGACTAACATAACATTAAAAAAGAAAAAAAGATTTATTTGAGAGTGATCCAGAGAGAGAGAGAGAGAGAGAGCGCGCAAGCATGAGCCCGGGGAGAGGCAGAGGGAGGAGCAGCTCCCCGCTGAGCAGGGAGCCCACTGCGAGGCTCCATCCTAGGACCTCAGGACAGCGACCTGAGCTGAAGGCAGCCACTCCAAGCCACCCAGGAGCCCCCATTTCGAACATTTGGTTATGAATCATGTAAAATATTTTCGGAAGCAGATGAAGTGTAAATACTTGGTAGAAGAGAAAACGCCCATCTGAGTGGGAGAAAGCTGGAAGAGAATCAAGAAGCTGGTCTGATGCAGCAATAAGAGACAACTGAAGAACCCACTCTGGGCCCTGTGCATGTTTGCTGGCTGTGGGACATTAAACAGGTCACAGTACCCAGGTAGGTATGAGACTCTGGGACCACACCTCTGGTATGAGACAAAAGTCAAGAGTACCTGGGCTTCCTGGCCGGGTGAAAGGACAGAGATCTGGGATTCGGTCAACAGACGTGGAGAAGCAGCAAGAAAACCACCAGAGATTAGCAAACAACAACAAAAGAATACCTTTGATTTGTTCTACTTTANTTAAACAGGTCACAGTACCCAGGTAGGTATGAGACTCTGGGACCACACCTCTGGTATGAGACAAAAGTCAAGAGTACCTGGGCTTCCTGGCCGGGTGAAAGGACAGAGATCTGGGATTCGGTCAACAGACGTGGAGAAGCAGCAAGAAAACCACCAGAGATTAGCAAACAACAACAAAAGAATACCTTTGATCTGTTCTACTTTAAATAGTTACTATAACTTTGTGCTATCAAAGAACAGAAACCACACCTTAGCTTAACTGTTGGGCATTTCAACACAGGAATAAAAATATTAAACATAGGGGGCACTTGGCTGGAAGAGCATGTGATTCTTGATCTCAGGGTCATGCGTTTGAGCCCATATTGGGGGTAGAAATTAAATAAATAAAAACTTTAAAAATATATTAAACATATTATAGGTACCATCTTTTCTACGGGACTACCTCAAGAGTCTGTGTGACCAATCTATAGGCTTCAGGGAAGCTTTATTTTCTAGTAAAGGACAATATTATTCCCTTCACTCTGTGTCATTAAATACTATCACACCTACACACACAATAATTTTATCCCAAAGTTTACTAAACTCCACCCTTACCAGTTAAGAATTGACACAGATGATACTTCAAAAATAATGTCTATTTCTAGCTCTTATTTTTATTTTATTTTTAAAAAAGATTTATTTTATTTATTTGAGAGAGCGAGAGAGAGCAGGGGGAAGGGCAGATGGGAAGGGCAGATGGGAAGGGAGAGACAATTCTCAAGCAGACTCCTGCTGAGCAAGGAGCCTGATGCAGGGCTCGATCCCAGGATCCCGAAATTATGACCTGAGCTGAAATCAAGAGTCAGCTGCTCAACCAACTGCTAGCTCTTATTTTTAAAAATTAGTTTAGAATCTACCAAGAAATTATCAGCACTTTACACACTGTAAACAGGTGTACCTTGTGGCTCTTTAAGAAACAGAGGCGCAGGTGCACTCCAACCCTGTGGGAGCCCCTACACTCCTCTGCAGGCTGTATACTTCTAAAGGCAAAGTCTCATTCTTGGTTAAAGCCAGTCCTTAGCAGACTGACCTGCACACTTGCCTGTAAACATTGAACTGAACCAAACCATGTGACCCACCTGGAATTTTCTCTGTATTTTACCAACATTCCTGATGCTTTTACTTTTTTCTTTCAGTGCCTTCCCACTGGCCTCAGAGCTTCCTCACTTCTGTGCCACAGCCACAGGCAGGGGTCATTTTTGCTGTGCTTTTTGTCCTTTTCAGTCACGCTTTGAACAAAATACACAGATCTATAGTTCTACCCACTCTGCTCCCAGACAGGCATTGTGAAGATGGGCCAGAAGAGCTTCCTTCATGCATTCTGCAATGTGAGCCAATTTAAAAAAAAAAAAAAAAAAAGAGGGGAGTGGGAGGCAGAGGCAGAAGAGAAGAGAAGCCTTCATTCTCATAAATCTATCAACCGTGATTACCTAGCCTACTTAGGTGTGGACCAGCCCGGAGGTCTCTAGTTTATGATGTGCTCTTTTTTCCCCCCCACTGGCTAGTTATTAATGTCTTCACCAAGACTTCATTATAATGAAGGGACACGTGCTAACAAGGTCAGGCTCACGAACACTAGTATTAACAAACATTTCGAATAATGGCTTATTGTAATTTTCAGGTTCATTCCCATTTCCCTCCACATCAGTTAGATTTGTTTTAATAGTAATTTTAACAAGTATCATTAGCATCCTCAACTGTTAGTCCCTGAATACCCCATCCCCCCATCCCATTTATTCAATAAGCATTTGTTCAGGATCTATTATTTGCTTAGTCCCTGTAACTTCATCTCCATTCTCAATTCTTTCTCCAATAAAAGACAACATTGGCTCACCAGGTCCCACCTCTGGATGGTCCTTTGGAGTGGTAGGCAGCAGGCCCCAAGGAAAGGAGAAGAAAACCCTCAGGTCTAAATGGCTGGTTCCTTCTCTTGCTGTTGGCCCAGCTGGCCTCACAGTAGTCCAGATTCCCAAATTACAAGCTGGTAGGGTCCTTCTCTGAACTAAGAACTCTTCCCTAACTTCTTGTGAGATCTCAAACTACAAATCTGAGAAACCATTCACATGAAGGCTTTCAGATTATAATACACTCGAGTGACTTTACACTGTTCTGCTAATATTTTAAACAACATGAAGTTTGTGATCTGTTCAAACTCCGTTTCAGATCTGCTAAGCACTTCCTACCTAAGGGTTACCTGATTGATCCAACACCATTCTTGCTACTACCACACTCTTTTGTTGTCACTTCAGGGAAATGAGAAGGAATATTTCAAGAACCATTTCTCAAAGTGTGTTCTGCAGAATAGTTCCTCAAGATGTAAAGAAAAGGGACACCTGGCTGATTCAGTGGCGCTTGCGACTTCCGATCTTGGGTTTGTTGAGTTCGAGCCCTGTTGGAGGTAGTTTACTTAAAAAGTAAATAAAACATATTCAAAAATAGATGTAATGGGGAAAAAAAGTTTAAGGACAACTAAATTCAAAAGGTCAGTTATGCAAAGTTAAATTGGTTTCCTGGGGTTGAGGATGGGGAGTGAAGGGCAATGAGCCTTTAATATGCTGATATGCACCGTGCCTCAAACAAAAGAGGTAAGGAAAGGGAGATGTTGGGGAGATGGCATGGAATCAGCAAGAACTTCCCAAATTTTTATTACCTTAGAACCCTTTTCTTGGAAGATCACTTAGCAGCCCCGGTGTTTGGGGAGCACAGCCTTGGGAGAAACCCTTAAGGCATTCTTAAAGAAGTAACACCCGTATCCTTACTGCAGAGCACCACCCATGGAGCCCGGAGCCTGGTAAATAGCAGTCCAGAGAAAGTGTTCCTCCTGCCCAGGAGACTCCCTGCTCTGTTTGCTTATTACTACAAGAGAAACATGTCTCTCTACTTGCTCTTGCTTTACTTTCTCAGATTAAACTAGAAACTTTAAAAAAATTATCATTATCTATGTAAAAAGAGAATTGCATTCAGTTTTAAAATGAAAGTATTGGGGCGCCTGGGTGGCACAGCGGTTAAGCATCTGCCTTTGGCTCAGGGCGTGATCCCGGCATTGCGGGATCGAGCCCCACATCAGGCTCCTCCACTGGGAGCCTGCTTCTTCCTCTCCTACTCCCCCCCTGCTTGTGTTCCCTCTCTCACTGGCTGTCTCTATCTCTGTCGAATAAATAAATAAAATCTTTAAAAAATAAAATAAAATGAAAGTATTGAAGTATTATCTCCAAACTTTCATAACTGAAATATACTCCAACCACCAGCGTCTGCTCCAAAATGTTTTTCTTGATGTAGAAGTGCGGTTAGTTTCAGAACATACGTATGTAATATGCTAGACCTAAAACTTGGTACCTTTAGAATTGTCTTCCAACCGCTGATGTTTTTGGACTTGTCATGAAAATACAAAATCACATGCAAAACAGATCTGAAAAAACTTCAGAGCCTAGCAAGCAAGGAATAAAACTCTCTTAAATATGCTGAGTTTTTAAAGTGCAATTTAGCTTAAAAAAAAAAAAAAATCCAGCTTTTGCCCTGGTGGTGAAAATCTCTGCCTCCGTAATTCGATCCTAATGTGAATGCTAATCATTTGTGCTACAAAGTCAGCTTCACTGTGGCCATTTTCTTCACCCTTTCCTTTCTTACTGCTCTCCAGAGCCTTGTTGGTGCTCACTATTAAATAACGCCAGCATCAATTACACTAACCCTTTTAGAGGCCATGGATCTCCAAAGACTGACTAAATAAACATATATTCCTTATTGAAAACTATATTCTCAAGAATCTGAGTTATGGGGGAAAGGACACAATTATAGGCATATTTGGTAAACTTGCAGCCATGACAGACTTATTCAGACTCAAGGTTTTAGATGAATTTGTAAAAGGACCCAGGAGGGAATGCACAGCAGTCAAGGATCCCTAGAGTCCAAGGTTTATAACCACCACTTAGGCAGACCACAGACTGATCCAAACTGTCATCCTGGACCTCTAGTTTGGGGTGCACTGATTTAAAACACCCTTGGGGCACCTGGGTGGCTCAGTTGGTTACGCATCAGACTCTCGATTTTGACTCCTCAGGTCATGATCTGAGGGTTGTGAGGCCTAGCCAGCCTTGGGCTCTACGTTCAGTGGGGAGTCTGCTGGAGATCCTCTCCCTCTCCTTCTGCCCACCCCCCCAACTCCACTCACTTTCTCTCTCTCTCTAAAATAAATAAATAAATCTTAAAAATATATATATAAAACCAACAGCCTCCCCTACACACATACACACACACACACACACACACACACTTTAAAGTGAGGGCAAACGGTACACAATATCTCTGAATTTAAGTGAGTGGTGTCTGAGGTACATTTAATATACTACTCAAATGTAGTAGTTCTCAGCACAGCAGAGAGAAAGGAATGCAGTGCAGGAGGAAATGTACGTGCTTTGAACTACTCCAGGCTCTACATTACTCAGGGGAACTTGGGCAAACTGCCTAAGCTTTCTCAGTCTCGCCTTCCTAATCTGTAAAATGGGGCTAACACTGGTATCCCTCCCAGAGTCGTGAGAAAAAAATGAAATTGATTACATGACAGCAGGCAGGGAATGAGAATAGAGAAACCCCCAGTTCATGACCAGTCATCACTCATTCCCTGGTTGTCTGCTCTCACATTTCATGCCCTGTCCTTCC
Organism: Ailuropoda melanoleuca; assembly: GCF_002007445.2. Lineage (NCBI taxonomy): Eukaryota > Metazoa > Chordata > Mammalia > Carnivora > Ursidae > Ailuropoda > Ailuropoda melanoleuca. Next base: position 34,148,589 of record NC_048224.1, on the reverse strand, counting down.
CCTCTGAGATCACCCATCCCGAAAGCATCTCCTCTACACACATGACTTAAAACACTGGAAATCCAGTTCTGGGTCTTCTATTGCCTATGGAAAATCGCTGGCTACATGGAGCTATCAGTAGCAATATCACCTCAAAATTCAGTCCACACAAAATTAAACTCATCTTCCCTTCACAACATACTAGTCTCCATCTTCCCTTGCAATGCCTATTATAATACCCTTCCTCCATTACATGGCATTCTAAACTGGTTTTATCCCTATTCTTCATCCCACATACCCAGATAAATCAGGAAAGTCTGTCCTATTCCAATTCCATAATATCTCTTCTCTGTTTCCCATTTGGGAAACACTGTTTGGTCCAAGATAGTGAACAGCTTCCTGGGGTGGCATCTGTTTCCCTTTCTCCCACTTCAAGCACAGGCAAGGCTGTCATATTAATCTTCCTTAAATCACTCTGAAAAACCCTCCGTGGCTGCCTATTTCCTTCCCTTCAAATATTAATGCCTTCCCCATCTCTTCTCTTTACGCTGGCCAGGTCTCCTTTGCAATGAGTTAAAGGCCTCCTTGCCTTTGTTCAAGCTGTTCCTTTCATTGGTATGCCCTTTCTGTTTTTTACTGAAATCTGTCTTTCCTCCGACTCTAAGCCCCATCCTTCAAGGCCAGATCACCAGTCATTCTCAGGTAGCCCACTCACCAACTAGTCCATCCTTTCTTGGTTTCCCCATTCCCCGAACTCCTAAGCACCCAATTTAGCCTCTCATTATTAGCTGTTTATCTTACCCTTAGCACTCATCCTCCCGACACAATTTAAAATTTTTAGAAGTCAGGGTCCCTTTTCGAAAACCCGAACAGGACTTTTTTCAGGGGAGGATTAATGGATACAAAGACATCTGATAGATTTAGTTTCCATTAATATCATAATGGTGGAGATATCTCATGGGTTGTGCAATTTGCTATAAGCCTATAGGAGATAGGTTTTATTATTGTTCCTATTTTACAACTGGGGAAAGTGAGGCATCAAATGTTAAAGAATTTGGCCCCAATAACCTAGCTGGTGACAGAACTGAAATTCAAACCCGTGCAGTCTGGTTATGCAGCCCATACTCTCATCAGTATAGGATGGTGTTCAATTCTACGGATTCTAATAGTCCTTTAAGGTAACAGTAGGGAAAGGATTCCATATAAGGAAGGTAGAAGGCCACTTACGCATTTAGGGAGGATCATTTAAGCTGGGGATGGGAAATGAGACACATACAATACTTTTTTTTAGTAAAAAAAAAGAAATTTTACACCAAAAATATATTTAAAATTAAACTCTTCTGCTACTATAAATAATGCCAAATGGAAAGATTCTTGCATATAGCATTTACTGTACTTTTGGAGGACTAAATAAGGGATATCAACTGCTTTTTATGGCTTTCAATGTATGTCATCAAACAATGCCCCAAGAGAGTCATTCCAATTTATACAGCAAATCAATAAAGTACACTTGAGTCAAAACCACACGAGCAATTAATATTCTGTTAACTTTTACCAAAGTTGCAGGTGTAAAAAAGTGTCTCTGTGCTTTCAGTTAATTTGATTATCAGTAAGATTGAACGCATTTACATTTTAGTTTACTATTTCCTCTTCTGTAAATTAGCTATTTGTTGCAGAGATGCATTTTTTATGAGAGCTCTTTATATCATAGATATCCTAAATAATGATGTGAATCTTCAGGTTTATTATTATTTATATAAGAAAGGAAGACAGACAACGGGAGAAAGAGAGGGAGGGAGGGAGGGAGGAAGGAAGGAAGGAAGGAAGGACGAACGGGAAGAATTAAACAGGAGGGAAAAGAAAAAAGCCACTCTTTTTTTCCTTCTCGATCCTAGTATATTCCACTCAGTATTATGGCTCCTTAATAAGTGCATTGGGGAGGGGTGAGGAGGAAGGAAAAAGAAAATGTTAGGGAAAAGAGAATAAATGAGTACCGAATAGACAGAGATAAACACACACAGAAGAGACAGACAAGAAAATTGAGAGCCAGAGGGAAGAGGTTACACTAACCCCCAAGATTCTCCTGAGGATCACTGACTGGGGGAATATTAATTAGCTACTTAACCATTATTCCAACCTTAAATGGTTTCTTTATCCTGAAGCTATCCTGGCCTTGGAACGGGAAAGAGGCAGTGAGGTGGGTAAAAAAACAGGGGCTTCAGCAGTGGCTAGAGCAATATTCCTGGGAGAACAGAAGGATAATTGTGTGACTTTCAGCTATGAACTGTGAAGTCTTATAATGGAGCTATAAGCAAAATGTTAGGAAACACTGCAGAGGTGTGACTTTACAGGCAGAAGAAAACGGCAAAACTATGTAACAGGTACTATTGGCTGACTACCCCGTCACCATCCCCAGCCTCTGGGAGGCTGGCGGAGTTCTAATTTTGTTCTGGTTTGCTCCACCCTCCACTTGACTCCAGGAAATCCTGGTTAGTCTAGGCCAACCAATTACAGGGTTCTTCGTCTCCCTCTTGCTAGAAATTGTTGAGGGATGAGTATACAGCCCTCCCTAACGCCTACTAAAAGGAAACCACTGGAGGTTGTCAGCTCAGCAAAAGAAAGTAGGAAGAGCCACATGCATCTTGGGATCATGAGGGCAACAAGTGAGGAGAAGTGATCTTCTTTAAAATAAAAAAAATTTTTTTAAAAAGCAAAGAGAGAACTCAGGTCCTTGCTGACATCATCAAGCCACTAAACTAACCAACCTAGAAGCCATCCTACCTCTTAATTTATGTGAGATTAATTTTTTAATATGTTAGCTATTTAGATTTAAGTTTTCTTTATTTCTTACAATGGCATCATCCTAAGTGGTTCATAATGAAAAATCTTACAAGATATCATCATCATTATCACAATGCTACAAAAAAAAACCTTTTATACCTTCACTGCTACTTGAACATCTTGAAGTAAACATCTAGTTCCAATTTTTCTATCCTTTTGCTGTTTTATTTTACGTTATATAAAAGTATCCAGAAATCAAATACTTCCGTTTAACAATTTTCAGTAAAATTAGACTAAAAATTAGACTAAAAATAGCTTTTAAGAGTTTCCTTTCTAAATGTCCAAATAATTGGTTGTGAGATGTTGCAGAGAACAGCTAAAAAGAGTAATATTATTTTCACACAAAAAAATCATTTCCAATGATTTATCAACCAAATGTTTTTTAAGTAAATCCTATTATACAACTGATACGAAATAAAAAAAGAGTCTATCAGGGCACCTGGGTGGTGTAGTCTGTTAAGCCTCTGATTCTTGGCTTCAGCTCAGGTCATGATCTCAGGATCCTGGAATGGAGCCCCATGTTGGGCTCCCTGCTCAGCAGGGATCTGCTGTCCCTCTTCCTCTGCCCCTCCACCCCCTGCCCATGGGCACACTCAATGAGTGCTCTCTCACTCTCAAATAAATAAAATCTTTTTTTTAAAGATTTTATTTATTTATTTGACAGAGAGAGACAGAGTGAGAGAGGGAACACAAGCAGGGGGAGTGGGAGAGGAAGAAGCAGGCTCCCAGTGGAGGAGCCCGATCCCAGGACCCTGGGATCAGGACCTGAGCCGAAGGCAGATGCTTAATAACTGAGCCACCCAGGCGCCCCACAAATAAATAAAATCTTAAAAAAAAAAAAAAAAAGACTTTCCCTCTTCCTCTGCCCCTCCCCCTCTCTAAAATACATAAATCTTTTTTTTTTTTTTAAGGAATATATCACAGGAAAAAATAAACTCAGAACCCCACCACCACCACTGAATATATTAAAACATACCGAAAAGGGGCGCCTGGGTGGCTTAGCTGGTTAAGTGTCTGCCTTCAGCTCAGGTCATGATCCCAAGGTCCTGGGATCCAGCCCTTCACTGGGCTCCCTGCTCAATCATCTCCCTCTGCCCCTACCCCACCCCCAGCCCGTGCTCTTTCTCTCTCAAATAAATAAATAAAATCTTTTAAAAAAAAATTCTGAAAAATGCAAATCTCTTTCAAAAATCGCCTTTTTAAAGAGTACCAAGTTTGACACAATGCATAAATTCAAAATTGGAACATCACGCTGTACTATATTCCAAATAAATGCGAAAACAAAAAGTACTAAAAGGTAAGAAATATTACTGTGCCAGAAACTTTAACCATTTCCAGAGTGAATTCCCACAGCAGAAATAACAATGCCTCTTTAACAACTGAAGTTTTCACCAGTTCAAACACTTTTTCTTTATAAAACCTCACATAAAGTCCCATCCATTTGTGCCTGCTATAAAAACGTCAGCACTGTAAATCCAACTGGCCCATTACTGGAATGGACCAGTCTTTTCCCATTCACCTTGACCTGGGAACTTACACCTCTGTAAGTCCGCTTGCTTCACACATGACACGTATACCTGCAACAGACAAGCTGCTTAAGAATGCTGCTAAGGATGCTATAATCTTCTATGAAAGTATTTATTCCTTTAAAAAATTGTTGTATTGAATTTTAAATCATCAGAATTGCTAAGGTAGGAGCTCATCCACATCCATTCATGGAAGGAAAGAGAACATTTGTTTATTTATTCAAATATTTCCTGAGCACCTATCATGTACCGGCTATTAACCCAGCACAGAGAATAACAGCAATGAACAGAACAGACATGGTCCTACTCTTTGTCAGCTCGGTCTAGACCAGGGGTCAGCAAACATTTTCTTTAAAGGCCACAGAGTAAATATTTACACTTGTACAGTCTCTGTCATAACTACTCAACCTTGCCATTGTAGCATGAAAGTAGCCATAGACAATATGTAAACAAATGAGTGGGATCATGTCCCAGTAAAACTTTGTGGACAATGAAAATCAAATTTCATACAATTGTATGAAATAAATGTATCATGCAATAATCGTTTGATTTTTTTCAACTATTAAAAAATACACACACACACACACACACACAATTTTAGCGTTCTTAGCTTGCAAGCCATATAAAAACAGGTAGTCAGCCAGATTTGGCCCATGGACTATATAGTTTTGCCAACTCCCAGTCTAGACAATATCAACTGTATAATTGTTTATTGCTTTAAGCACTCAAAGGGAAAATTCTAAAGACTACGAGAATTTATTGAGGAGATGTGGCCTGGTTTGAAGGATCGGGGAGCCATTTCCAAAGAAATGACTTTAAGGCTAAAACTTAAAGGATAAGTAGTAGCCAGCCAAAGGCCAGGGACAAAACAAAGAGTCTTCCAGACAAGTGGATAGCAAGTGGAAAAAGTCCCTTTGGAGAAGGAATACAATCTGGTGAGGAATCTGGGAGGCTGGAGCGTGAAGAGTGAGCATGAGAGGACAATGACACTAGAGAGGAAGAGATCAGCCCACAAAGAGTTTTGTTGGCTAAGGTCAGAGATTCTGGTCTTTGTCTTAAAAGCAATCGGAAACCATTAAACGGTTTTAAGCAGGAGAGGGACACAATCAGCTTTGGATTTTTTAAAGATCACTAAGACTGCAGTACGGAGAAAAATTTGAAGGCAGCATAAATAATACAGGGAGATCTGTAAGCAAGGTTCTGGCCAGAGATGACGGAGGCTTAGACTTGGGTGCTGCCAGCAGAATTTAGAAGGTTAAAGAAGCAAGATGTGGTGACGAGACGTGGAAGAATGAAAGGTAGGCTCCTGCATGACTCAGTTTCCAGTTTCCACACCAGGATACTGGTATTCTTCAGTGAACCAGAGATTCTGAAAGACGTGTGTGTGTACAAATTTTGAGTTCAGTTTTTGACATGCTGAATTTGAGTTGCCTGTAAGATATCCTAGAGGAGGTGCTAAGTAATCAGCTGGATATTAGGATCAGAAACCGGGACAGAGTTTCTTTCAATTCAGTAATTCAGTTTGGGAATTGTCAGCATACAGATTGTAATTGAAACCATAAGAGGAGATGAAGTTACCTAAAGAAAGGGTACGTTCTCAGTGGTTTTCAACCGTGGCAGCAGAGGAGAATCACCAGGGGAACTTCAAAAAATTTTGATGAGCAGGCAGTGACCTTGAACCAATGAAATCAGAATCTCTGGGAGTAAAACCAAAGCATTAGTGTTTTTTAAAGTTCTCTAAGTGTTTCTAATGTACAGCCAAGGTTGCAAAGATAAGAGGGCTTAAAATATTAAGAATTAACTGGACTACAGAAAGATCAAGAGATTCAGACACAGAGGAGGTTTCTAGTCCCAGCTACCTCATAACAGATTTCTCTGACCTCAGACTACTTCATAGCTTCTCAATTCTAGTTCAGCTCAACAAAAAAGTAAGACAGTAGGACTGGTTTATCTCTAATATCCCCTAGAGTCCCAAAAATCTGAGCCAAAGTTACAACATGGAAATATTTCTTTCTTCTTGGGAGGGCCGGGGAGGGAAGGGTGTGGAGGGTTATGCAGAAACACAGCTATTAACTAATTACCAGTAGCAAAACAGAGAATGAATTTTTATAAATACTTATCCTCCCAAGCCAATAACATTTCTAAATGATAGGATGAACATGTCAAATAGTATGTGATAGTATTTGTGAAGCCTGGGAACATTCTAGCTAGACTAGTTTTGCTATATTATACTATGCTGTTCCACAGCTAGGACTTGCAGGAAATTCAAAATGGTGGCATGAATTTAAGTTGGAAATGCCTTAATTCAAAATTGTATTGAGTGGGACGTTTCTAAAGATAGAGTGAGCTGCAATTTAAGATTTGGGAAGCATGCACGTGAGCACGGAAACACAGGACTGAGATCCAGAAGATCGGGATTAAAGTTTGGATCTGCAGCTGACTTCAGCCAAGTTTCCTAACCTCCAAGTGCCAATTTCCTGAGCTGTAAAATGCGAGTAGAGTCAACTTCAGAGTTACTATAGAAATTACAACATGAAAATCACTGCGGAAAATAGCTATACAAAATGCATTACCATTTTTCCATTATTTTCCAATTTGAGTTACATATTTTGAGGATACTAACAGCACAATATTCAGAAGAAGAAAAATAAACTGTCTTCATGCCATGACTTTTTTATCCCAGAAAGTCTACTTTGCTGGACATAGTTTAATGGAACAACTTAGTTTTCATTGGGAAATCCCACTGCACTCTTCAAATGCCATTTTTATCATCTGACTTCAAATTCCACAAAGCAAATGGAGACTACAAGAATTATTAAAATCTGTTAAGGAATAGTTAACATATTCAAAAGTTAACCAGTATTAGTGAACCACTTGACTGTTTTTTATTATGCCCTAGACAAGATAGAAGAGAGCTAGAAAAAGACAGTTAAATTTATAGCTCTCAATCTGAGGACTATGGGACAAGACAGTAGACAAGTACAATTTCTCCTAAAGTCAGACAGACAAGGAGAGGTTTGTTCAACGACAAAGATTCTCCTCCATTCTTCTCACAATTTCTAAGGTTAGAACCCAAGGACACAGAACTTCAGAGCACTTGCAGAATCTGGCCTCCAAAGCACTACTGTGAGAAGTAATGATCTAGCCATTAACGACAAAGACTTAACGGCAATTTGCTAAGTAATCTTTGGAAAGCCTGCACCATTCAAACTGGTTTGTCAATGGGAAAGAACATTTCGTAAATCTGAAGATTTACAAGTGAACTTTGAAGTTTAACATTACAAGAATAGAAATTATGTCAGGTTATAGCAGAACAAACGAATTATGGAGAGTAGGGAATAAATTTTAAGAGTCTTAGGGAAGATTAGTGCTGTAAAAAGAAACTCAAGACTATCTCACTTTTAGGTTTCCTTCAAAGAGATTTTTGGGCAAAGGCTACCATGTGTTGGCTTGTTTTGAGCAGTTACTAATATTAGCAAATAACTTGTAGTAGTCATTAGTAAAAATCATAATTAAGAGTTCTATAAGAGCCCTGACTCCGTAGACATTCTTAAGATTCTTAAAAGTACATAACTGATAACAGCACAACTCATTTTGCCAATAATTTGCATCTTCGGCAACGAAATGCAAGTTAGTATAGAAGGTGATACTTTTCTTTGATCTAAATCCTAAAACAGGATAATTATTTTGATGGCAAATTATGATATCCAGACACTGCCAAGAAAATGAAAATAACACCAGGACTACAAGAGATGAAACAGTTGGGAAGACCATAAACTCTTTCATGACAGTCTACAACATAGCAAGAGACTAGGAGGAAAAATAAATTACATTTCAAAAGTGAATCCCTACTACAAAAGGGAAACGTACTATATTTACATTGATAAAACCTGCCAGAGCTTTAAAATTGCTGATGATACCACTGAGAAAAGCTAAGCTGAACTGCAGAGTACCCTGAAGCACGTTGTTTTGATGTGCTATGCAGGTTATCATTAGAGTTTGCAGACAAGCTTTTTAAAGATGCTACAGCCACTGTTCCAACTAAAATACAGGCATTGAGCAGAGCACCAGGAGAAAAGGAGAACCCTGCTCAATTTTGCAAACTGACGGTACCATTGACAGACCAGGAAGAAATGTGGGAAAGACAGGTCAATTTTAAGGTAAACAGTTCAAATTTGAGCTTCAGAGAGGATGGCTTGGTGGAATTAGTCAACAAGCCCACGGAAGTGAAACAGCACCTGGACTCCTCGTCCATGTTACTTGCCAGCCAGATATTCAAATGTTGTTGTGCATACATTCTGTCTATCGAGTACTGCTGAGCAACTCCCCTGTTCAAGGTATAGTGAGGCACTGCGATGGATACAAAGATGGGGAAAACAAAAGCAGTTCCTATTCTCAAGAAGCTTTCAGTCCAGTAGAAGAGATGAAAAGAAACACATTCTGCCTGAAAATACAATTGAGGCCTCTGAGAGGTTCAAAGTGATGTGAAGTTGCATCCCTATTTTGTTTCAACACAACATATATAGATATGATATTATTCTAAAACTGGGGACACTCCTGAAAGGGGCATTAAAATGACAGGAGATTGGTAACATTTCACAAATGAAGAATGATGCCAAAATCTCAAATTTAAAAAAAAAAAAAAAAGGATGACCAGCTCTTTGGCACAAAACCTGCCCCTCGATGATCCACTGAACACTACGAGTCCCTAAAGCTGAACTTAAAGGCATGTGACAGCTGCTGATTGGTTATAGGAATCTACAGGAAAAACAACAAAAAAAACCCCTGCGCCCCTCAGGGTGCATGACATGCATCTTGTCTGTAGAACATGGCATGAAGGAAACAGTGACTGCAAGAGGAGGAAAAAGCAAAGAAAATGTATGTGACAGCATTCTGAAAAGTAAGATGTGAAGCTAGTCAAATGCAAGACCGGTGATTAAAGCAGAGTTTTGGTCCAGCACCCATACCTCCCAATTTTAACTATTCCCACACTGAACAAGCCATCCACAAACTATCAAAAATTTCCTGTCTTAAAAGCATTTCACCACCAAAGGAGGATGTAAAGTAACCCAGTTCTTAAAAGAAAAGGAGTATGAAAACACCTTTTTGGTGAACATAATACGTAAGTAAATGTGAGATGAATAGCACACAACTAGATGCCCCCTCCCCCAAAACTCCTTAACCAGTTCAGAGGTATTGTGTAATCCCACACCTTTAACTGTTAATATGAAAACCCTGGTCTGCCAACCTCTCCTCCATACCACCACCACATATAGTTTTCTTGGTTATTCCAACTGAATAGGAAGGTTTAACTAAACCAATCAGCCTGACTGATCCTAGTAGGGGGGAAAAAAACCCAGTAAGCAAACACCCAAAAAAAGAACTGGACAAATAGGTTGGATACTTGATAAAACATAAATGTCCTCCATTCATCTGCAATTCTAGTCATTTTCTAACAGATCTCGGATTTTCAGAACAAGTATGCAGGTTATTTAAAACTGAGTTATATATAGTCATTTAGCAGCAGCAAAACACTTCTGGCATTATCGCAGATGCTAGATCTCTGGAAGAATTTTCCCCCCCCAAACTAGCATTTTTCTTCACCAAGAACCAACCAGCCTTTATTTCTAAAAACAAGAGACCTTGTCTCCCCCAAATCAAAAAAAAACAAAAGACCACAGTTAAATTCTACGCTAATGAAACTGTGAGATTACATCCCAGGCGTTGTCAGAGCCTATTTTTCATACACCAACACCAGACAGTTTGATGCAGTATTCCTGATTGCTTTTTATCGTATTTGTAAATACACTCACTAATCCACTAAATTAGGTAATTTACAAACAGGTCCTCTCAGTTATTAGTGGCCAGCAGTCAAGTTCTATTACATTTGATCCTTATACAGTTGTCTAAACATTTCCATCCAGGTTAAGGGCTCGGATCGGCAAGGGAGAGGGAGGTTAGCGAAATTTGGATGGGGGCAGGGTAGAAGCTGGAGAAATCTCTGCATCTCAGCCCTCAGCGACAACATTCAGCCAGTGCCCACAGAAAAACTAAATTCGGCACCTCTTCCTCCTGTTACACTGACAACAAAGAGGGAGTTTCCGTAACGCTCCCGTCACCCACCAGGTGCCCAATCTCCTTCCCAGCGTAGTGCCAGCGCTCCCGCAGGGGCGTCGGTGCGCGGAGAGGCCGCGGTGTCCAGGGTCAAGGCACAAAGGGGGGATGGGGTACAAGGCGAGCGGGTGGGATCTGGGAAGTGGGCCGTGTAAGGGCTGCGGAACCCGCTTAAACACTTGAACCTGGTGTCGGGGACGGCGGGCAAGAAAAAGGGACACAATATCTAATGGAGCAGAAACTGGAATAAGGTGGAAAAGGGGTGAAGAGCTCATGCTGAGGGTACTCCGCCTGGGAGCACAGAAAACAGCCGGCGGATGGGGAAGGGGAGACTCCAAGGAGATGGGAAGAGAGGCGCAAGGCCCAGAAGACTAGGGAACGGGGTGCCACCTGGGGCACAGCACAGAGGAGGCGCCTGTGCTGCTTCTACCTGCAGGCGGGCGGGACGGGCCGCTCAGGTGTGACTGGGAAGAGGAGGCCAAGTCGGAAAGGGGCCAGCGAGAGCTGGGGGTGCGCTGGGGGCCGCGCAGTGGTGGCTGCGAGTTGGCAGCCGCGGCGCCAGCGCGGGGGCACCTGCGGGACAGGCGCGAGGGAGAGGCGGGGTTGGGGGTCTCCGGAGTGTACGGCGGGCTGAAGGGAGGCTCTCGGGCAGCGGGGGACAGCGGGAGGCAGCGGGAGGCAGCGGGAGGCAGCGGACGCCAGCGGTGCGGCGCGGGGGAGGCATCCGGGAGGGCGGCCGGGAGGCGGGAGCCCCTCACCTGCGCGGCGGAGGAGGCGGAGCTGCAGCAGCCCATGGCGGGGCCGGAGGAGCCCGGAGGCGGCGCCNTCCCCCGGCGGCGGCGGCTGCGCGGCTCCTGCTCCGCTCCTGCTGCTGCAGCTGCTCCCCAGCGGAAAGGGGCGGGCGGCGGCGGCGGCGGCGCCTCCCCCTGTCCCCCGCCTCCCGCCTCCCGCGCCCAGTCCCTCTCCCGCTCCCTCTCCCGGGCCGCCGCCTCCTCAGCGCCGCGCTCGTCTCCCATCAGACTCCCCGCCCCCAGTGCAGCGCCGCGCCGACTGCGGGGCGGCGGCGGCCAAAACGAGGCCGGGCTCTTCGGCGAGCGTCGGAGCCTGCGCAGTGCCGAGCCTATTTAGCGGTGGCACCGAGGCACAGCGCTGCCTCGGAGCAAGAGGTCGGATAGGGTTGAGGCTCCCAGGGGCTGAGCAGGCTCGCAGGCGAAATGCGGCCGGATTGCTTCCGGACCCGAGAGGCACTGGCGAGCCGTGCGGAGCTGCTCGCTTTCCACACTGGACGCGCAACCCGAAGACCCTAATGGCATCTTACTGCTTCTACGGTTGTTTTTCATCCAGAGGAAAGTGTACACGATAAACCTTCCCTGATGAAGGAGTGGGTGATGGAAAACGGGGAGAGACAAGCATCTGTTGCTACTGGCCCCATTTTGCTGATGAAACTGAGCCTTTGAAGGAGACAGCCTAATAAAATGCACCCAAGGTCGAAATTTTTATAAAGAGCCGTATATAGGGAAAAGGTAACAAGTTCGCCAGGTCTCTCAATACAGAGCCATGTTGGATCTGAACTCAACTTTCTTATACAGGATTGTCCACAAAAAAAACAATAAGCGAGTATTAAGTCGTTCATATTAAAAATATTTACTGAGGACATACTAAATTCCAGTAATTTGTGGGCACTGGGAATAAAGAGAACAAAAAAGATAGCTTCTGTTCTCTTTAAAGTCCCTGTTGCTACATTAATGCACTGTGTTGTAGCAACAAGTTAGAATAAGGCGTGGTCACTACCTTCAAAAGATTTACAACCCGGAGAGTCCTTGGAAGCAGTGTCTGATGAGAACAGTTAAAAGGCGACAGAAACAAGGGCGACTGGCTGGCTCAGTCGGTAGAGCATGCATGCAACTCTTGATCTCGTTGTCTTGAGTTCAAGCGCCATATTCGAGGTAGAGTTTACTTTAAAAAGAAAAAAGAAAAAGAAAAGAAAGGTGAAAAACAAGCAAGTGTTTACTTAAGAAAAGGTGAAAAGAAGCAAGTGAAAAGGTGGCAGGAATAAAACTTAAAGATCAGGGTTAATATTAAAAGAACTACGTACCAGACACGGTTGAAAGCGTGTTACATGTTTCAGTTCACGCTGTCAAAGAATGTCTCAAAGACAGAATCGGAAAAGAAAGAAAAAAAAAGTTTATTTGCAAAGTTCCAAAGTAGTGAGATTCTAGAAGCCCTGACCAAATGAGAGCAAAATTTAGAGATTATTCCAAGTCTAAGGGGGAAAAAAAACACAGCACAGAGGTGAGTTGACCTTATATGCATTGAAAGCAAAGGAAAGTCAAAATAGGAACCTGAAGACAGCTAAAGAAAAGGCAAGAGAAGAATTCCTGGTCAGTGTATTCCGGTATCATTTCCTAGGTCTGTAACAGTGGATGAATCACCTTTCTAAACCTCTTGCTTGTCTTCTGTGAAATGTTAATGATAGGATGACCCGGAAGCGATGTCAAGATTAGATAAGAAAGCAGCTAGTGGGTAGAGCTGCACTCTGAAGTACTGTTGGAGATTTACTGCTAGTAAATCCTCCGTGTGTTGCCAGTAACCATCAGGCCACTATATAGAAGTGAAAAAAATAAAACTTTAATGGTTCTAGTCCCGATCCTGATTATAAACTTCACAATTAGATTGTAAACTCCCTGAGAACAAGGGAAAGGATTTTCTCCTTTGTATTTCTCTCAGCTCTCTCAAATGTTTGTTGAATTATTCAATGCAGCCAGGAATAAAAAACCTTCCCTTGAGATTTTCCCTCAAAGCCTCAAAGTACATCTTGTTTTTAACTGAGGGAGGAGGCTGAAAGTAAAATTACAGTCTTAAACAAGAAGCCATCTGTCTTCCTTCTTTATAATCAAGGAAAGGGGAGTTGTTTCTCTTAGCAGAGTCAATATGGGAGCATTTCTCTCAGATTATAAAAATCTTTTTGGCTAGTGTAGTTATTCCATGTAGTAGCTAGTGCTTATTTTGTAATTAGAGCTGCAAAAGCAGATAAATATGTAACAGGCTGTGGCAGTGCTTCAGAAAAAAAATGTATCTCACTTTCTTGGAGGTCTCTTTCGTAGATATGGATGATGGGTGAATATAATTGAAAGGGAGTACATTCCATTGTACTTGACTGATATGAACTCGTTTTCCCTTTAAGGGTTAATGGAACTAGGAGTTTTAAGGTTCTGCAAGGTGCTTTGTAAATATACTAATTATGTATGTATGCCCCATATATGCATATGAATGTGATGTTTTAAAATTATACCTTGTCATTAGCATAAGAGAAACTAGCGGTTCCTGAATTGATATTCTGTACCTTCTAAGAAGGAGTCTCTTTCCCATCCCCCTCAGACCCAAAGAAGCCTCATAAAAGGAGTGATTTAGAGGGGGGCAAATAGCTGTTCCTTTTCACTCTTTCTCATAAACAAGCACATTCAGCCTTCAATGAAATTAAGCTACAGAAAATTCAGAAATCGCGAAAGGGATTTTTTTTTTCTAGCCAGTGATCAAGGTACTGATCTCACCACCATGAGGTGTCATCAAGGCAAGCCACTTGGGAAGGGCTTAGTTTGTTTTTCTTTTGAGAAAAAGAGTGTATTTTTTTTTCAACTTATGTAAGAACAGCATCTGCACTAACCAGGATAAAATTATAAGGTCCATCAATCTTGGTGCTGCAGGGTAAAAGCAGATCACCAGCTGAGCCAGCCAGAAATGCTTCCCAGTGGTCTAGTATTGCATAATTGGCCATGTGAATTCCAGGGTTTCCAGTTTCAGATGGAGGACTTGGTGCTGGTCACTCATGATAGGAAAACAGTGAACTAATGGTCTTTCCTATGATTTTAATAATGCTTGACTCAGTGTTCACATGATTGCAGGTTTTTGGGTAACAAATATAAATGCATCTATGTATGCATATGCTTGTAACTGCTCAGAATCGTCCTCTGATTTTTTTTTTTAATGGCATTTGGTGCTTTTGGCTGTGTTATTTACATTTTAGCACATACTGTGTTCACAGCCACATCCCACAAGAGCACAGTTTCTTCAGCAGAGCCCCAGCCTTCTAGATCTGCCTCACAACCTCCTCCTGGAAGCGCTGGCATATCACCCCTGGGAAATGCTCCAGAAGCAAAAACTAATTGTAACCAAGGGCTGTAACTGTTCATTCATTACCAGAAAGGCAAGAGCAAGTCTCTATTTGAGAAGATGGAAATGTATCTCAGCCTCCTGGTTAAGCCTTGAAGTTAGAAACCCCTGAAAAGAGCTACCCTGAACCCAGGCATGTGACAGAAAAAGACAACGGTGTTCCCAGCAAGACTCTGAGAATTATAAATCCTTAATTCTGCAACTTTCTTTCTGCCCATGCTTGTAAGTTGATGTCTGTCCAGTGTTAACAACTCTGTCTTTTATTTATGGTTTCATTTGGACTTTCACTGCAATATCAGACAACTTATAAGTTCTCTAAAAATGTTTGCTGTAAACTCGAGTTTTGGGGGGGTAGCATTTCCCCTATTACTTTTCTGAATGACATTTAAAAAATCTGTAGTTATTCATTTATTCAATAGTTTTTTAATTGAGTCCTTATGAGCTAAGCATGACTTCTGTTGGTTTTTATTTTGAGGTGATGGGGTGAGGAAGGAGAGGAAGGGAGACAGAATTATGAGTATTCATGTGAGAAGGAAAAGAGGCAACTTGTGAAGTAGGGAAATCCATTTATTTAACAATATAGTTCTTGAGCCATTATAATGAGCCAGATATCTAGCTAGATGCCAGGGATTCAAAGATAAATGAGGTACATTTCTTGCCCTTAAGTCGTTTACATTTTAGTGAGGTGGAAAGACGTTTAAACCAAGAATTAGAGTATACATTAAATGTAATGAGAGGAATGAGTCCACATGCTATGTAAGCTCAGAGGAGGTCCACAGAGATTGATTGATTTTGTTTCGTAAAAAATGCTGCATTACATTTTTTGCCCTGTTAACTCTTATTCTTATCCCCACTAGACAAGTTCCCACTGTGTACCAAAAGCCTAGAAAAGAGCTTCATATCCAGGAATATGTCACAAATATTTCTTCAATGAATAACTGCATTTTGTCAATGAGTTTCCCAGAAATTTACATTTGCAAATGACTAGAACGTCTCAAAGGAAGTGTTATCTGAAATATTGTATGATTATTTTTTTTAATGTTTGGCTTTTTTTTCTGTAAAACACCTGGAATAAAATATATTTATTTATATAGTATTGGAAGTATAGGAGGTTTTTCTTTGACAGACACTGTAGCCTAACACTTGGCAAAAGACACGATTAGCTACATAGATCTTTTTAAACTCCTAGATGCAAAAGTTACCATAAATAAACACAACTGTCAAACAGATAAATAATCCTTGTAAAGTCATATATAAAAGGTTCACTGCTACAGCATGAATGTTCATGTCGCCCGAAATTCATATGTTGTAATCCTAATCCCCAAAGGTGATAGTTTTAGATGGTGGGCCTTTGGGAGGTATGTGGGTCATGAGGATCGAGCCTCATGAATGGGATTAGTGACTTATAAGAAAGGTTCCGGAGACATCCCCAGCACCTTCCACCACGTGAGGACACAGAACAAGGCCGGCAGTGTGTAACCAGAAGAGGGACTTCCCCAGAACGCCATCATGCTAGCACCCTGATCTTGGACTTGCAACTTCTAGAGCTGTGAGGAATTAATCTCTGTCGTTTATAAGACACCCAGTCTATGGAATTTTGTTACAGCAGCCTGAACAGACTAAGATATTTCCTATTGATAATAGTCGAAAGGCTCCTATTAAACAAAACAAAACCCTAAAAGCACCCAAAAGGAACACAGGCAAAGGACATAGCAGACAAAACCCACAGTGAAAGAAATACAAGGACTCATAAAATGTGAAATGCTGCTCAACTTCACTAATAATAAAACTGTAAGTTAAAAAATTAGGAGCTATCATTCTTCACATAACAAATTGGCAAAGATTTAAAAGCTTGGTAATATTCAGCGTCAGAGAAAGTCACAGTGCTCTCATATACTATTGATGGGGATATAGTTACCTCTTTCTGGAGAGGAATTTAAGAATTTACATCAAAATTTAAAAGATGCATTTCTTTTAGCTCAGCTTTTTCTTGTCCAGGAACATATCTAACAGCAATACAGTCTTGTTTACAATAAGGAAAAATTGGGAAAGACCTAAATTTCTATAAGTAGAATATTAAATAATTGGTTAAATAATAGGAAGTATTTTACAGCTATGAAAAAGTATGAGGTAGAGTATTTACTGACATGGGACGATAACTACAATACATCTTCAACTAAAAAAGGTTTACAGTACAGTATTATGATAGAATCTTGTTTATGCAAAGTCTGTATGTGTATATTTGTAGAAAAGGCTGTGAGAAACATATACCACTCTGTTAGAGCAGGTTCCTTTGGAGAGGAGGTGGGGTAAGCTGGGGTGAGGTAGAGCAAGACAGAAGGGAGACGCTTTCTGAGTTATGGACTTCTGCATTGCTTATGGTTTTGACAAACCAGGTACTGTTTTTAAAATATGTAAAAATGTTTTTATGAAATGACTGTGGGGGGAAGCGCTCCTCCCAGATGACCTTCCAATCATGGAGAAATTATGCAGTGCCCAGAGTACAGAGAAAGAACAGATCACTATTAAAAGCCATGATTAAGAGAGGCTTCTTGGAGCAAGTGGCATTCAGCTGATCTTTGAACAACAGGTAGATTTTCAATAAGTGAAGATGGGAAAGAAAGAGATTTCTCAGGCATAAAACAACTTAAGCAAAGGTGCAGGCTTAGAAATGAATAAGATCTGCTGGATGTTCCAGTTATATGTTGTTGTATCACAAACCAGACTTAAAACAATTATTTATTACTCTCTCTCACAGTTCTCGGGATTTCTCACGTAGGGGCTCTCATATGGTTGCAATCATGCAGTGGATGGGGCAGGAGTCATCTCAAAGTTTCTTCATTCACCTGCCTGGTGGTTGATGCTGGCTGTTGGCTGTGAGCCAGAATACTTACATGGAGCCTTTCCTTGTGACCTGGGCTTCCTCACAGCATGGTGGCTGGGTTTCAAGAGTGAGCATCCCAAGAGGACCAGGCTGACACTGCATTACATCATTACCTTTTATAACCTCGCCTCAGAAAGCACACAGTATGATTTTTGCTGTAGTCACAGGCCCATTCAGACTCAAGGGAGGGGAGACGGATGCCACCAACACCCAATCCCAACAAAAGAATTATCAATGTCACATTGTACGAAGAGCATGTGGGAGATCTTGCTATGAGCTTTCCAGTTTGCCACAGTTCCTAACACTCTCTAAAGTCTCTCCTGACAGGAGCCAGCTTCTCCCATCTACATGACCCCCTGGCTCCATAGACCTTGGAGTTTGCCCCTCTCGCAGACAAAAGGATCAGAGGATTTGGAGCAAAAAGCTAATAGAGCTTTTTGCTTTAAAAAGCTCACTGTGATGATATCTTACAGGGAGGTCTAGAAGAAGGAGAGATTAAATAATAGAAACAGTAGGTGCTAAAACTGGTGCCCACAGTCATCAACTCCCCTGCTCAATTCAGCAAAATGATGCCTAAGTATGATGGATGGGAGTCCTCCATATTCTTACCAAAGCATTCAGTCTTCAGGATGCTCTCAATGGGCCTCAATTCTTGTAGAACCAGATGCTCCTATGCCTGGCAGGAAATTGCTAGGCTACGGGAAGTAATTGAACTTTCTGAGAATACCAAGGTACCACTTCAGGGATGCTAAGTGATGTTTCTCTGACTGAGCAAAGGACATAGGCTGTCCGGGAAGCAAGCCACCTCTTGACCGCCCAACTCCCTCTCTTCCCAAGTGTTCCAATAGCTGGCCTCCTAGTGTGGTGCTGCAGAACGATATAAAGGGAAAGGGGCGGGCAGAGACTGTGAAGTCTGGCTGGCCTAGCAGTTTGAAGCTTAGCTGCAGTCATTCCCAGCTTCCCTCAAGTCCTGCTAAGAAATTTGTGTTAGGCAATGAAAATTGTAGCATTAGTCTGGTTTTTAAAGTTTTTCCCCCCAACTATTATTATTTTATTGGACAAAATGTCAAAATCCACCTGTTCTTGTTCTCAGAGCTCCTTTCTTCCTTCCTCATTGGCACTAGACAGAGTCACTTTCCCTAATACTATGTAATTTAGAAGAGGCTGTGTCAATTGCATAAAATATTTCTAATCTCCATAATTAAGATGCTGCTGGTCTGACAGCTTTGCTCTCTTACTCCCCCTCAGCTAGTTGCAGGGATATAGAAAGACATTTAAAAAGAGTACTAAAGCAAAAATGACATGTTGCCCACACCCCGCCCCCCCGGCCACCGAAGGGCCTTCTCATGACCATCACCAGATTCCCTAGACTCCTTCCTGGAGAGCTTCATTTATGGCTTCTTTAAAAGTAGGAAAGAGAGATCATGCCAAGTTTCTTCAGACCATTTTCTCTCCATTCCCAGAACACGTATGCCCTGTCCTCAGTTTGGATTTAGAAAAAATCCAGATTGCCCCTTCTTATGACCTGTCCTTGAGGTCAGCTCCTAGCACACCGTTTGACATGGAATAGTCACCGGTTAACTTGAGTCAGACAATTGAATGATGGAATTCTGAGGTCAAAGAGAAATTTAGAGGAGTAGCAGAGCATTGCAGTTGGTGGCAAGGGATCTTTGAAGATCATATAGTCTATTTTCCTTTACTTTTGGAAAAAACAGAGAGACAGTGATTCACCCAGATGGCCGTACACTCAACTCTTTCCTCCTGCCTCTTCCTAGTGTGACAATGCCTTCAAGTATGGCCTATAAAAAGTCTCGTTTCAGCCTCACAGTTATCCAATTAAGAAAAAATTATTATGACTATTTTAGAAATGAGGAAAATGAAATTTAAAAAATGGTCTAAATAGGCTGGATTATGTTGCTACAGCAAATTTACCCTCAAATTGAAGCGGTTTAGTAGAACAAACGTTTCCTTTTCCCCTCACAGTGTTTATGGCAGAGCATGTGGTCCAGCTGGGAGAGGATGGTAGTATTTGGGTACCCAGGTTTCCGGAGGCTTGAAGGGATTTTACCTGCACCCTATAGAACTTCAGGTCTTTCAACCTCTCAAAGAAAAGAAATAATAGGGCATCTGGGTGGCTCAGTCAGTTAAGTGGCCGGCTCTTGATTGCGGCTCAGGTCGCCATCTCAGTGTCCTAGGATTAAGCCCGGAAGTGGACTCCAAGCTCAGCTGCAGTCTTCTTGTCTCCCTCTCCCGCTCGCATGAGCATGTGCTCAACACACTCTCTCATTCTTTCAAATAAATAAATAAATCTCTCTCTAAAAAAAAAATAAAGAAAGACAGAATTAGATAATTATCCATGGACTTTTCACTGTTGCAGCCCAGAAATGACACCCATTCTTTTGGCTGTATCTCACTAGCTAGTACTGGTCACATGTCCTCCCAGAACAGTAAGAGGGAGGAAATGTAGGAAAAATGGAATCTTTGATAAACATTGCTCACTCTCTGTCACTGCCCTATGAGGTAATAATTTGCCCACCATCCCACAGCTATTAAGTGGTAGGATTGGCATCTAGAGCCAAGCTGTCTGACTCCACAGCCCACGTTCTTAACCATTGCATTTTCTTTAGGGATGTAAGTGGCTGTGGCATACGAGGCAGCTGGACTATAGTAGAAAGATCTCTGGACTTGAGGCAGGTGGGTTTGTATACCCATTTTGCCACTTACAAGTTTTGAGGCCTTGGGCAAAACCCTTAGCCTCTCTGCTGACAGCAATTTTTGCATCTATAATTAGGGATCAATAAAATTCTTTCATTAGGTCACTGTGAAGAGGGAAGTATGAGAAACTTCATGCCATGTAACATTTCCTCAACAAATGTTTAAATCTGAATTCTTATCATTTCTTTTTCCTGCCCCTCTTTCTGTCACGCAAGTGCCTTCCTATGAGATAAGTCCTTCCACAGTGACACTTTTTACTAAAAGTTCTCGTTGAAATTCTGCCAGAGGAGAGACATCAGTAACCTGATCCCAACACTTTGAGCACCAAAGTTCTGATTCTATCACTAGCCCTTTTTCTGACATCAGCAATATTCTTCATGTATTGCCAAGCACAACTCATTCATGACTTCAGGTACAAGGAAAGCATAATGTCGCAGTGGAATTAAAAGTTGTGGCTTGAGAACAGTTTTGCATTTAAAAACACTGGAAGTGTTGGAGCCTCTTCAGGAAGTAAATGTCAAGGCACATTAATATAGAGTGAGCGTAAATGCCTTTCAGTTTTTCAACCTATTGAGAAAGCCTATTTGGTTCCTCACTGCAGCCTCTTCTAAACTCTAAAGGTCCTCTATATTATTTTAATGTTATTTAGAAAACAAATTAAACATCTATTAAAGCAAGCAGGTAATAGGGGGAAAATGTCTTATTTAGAAGCTTAATGGAGCTTTTACTCCTGGGAAAAGAAAGGAAATTATTTCCTATGGGAACGTGCATAAACTCTTTCAGGCCCCTGGGTAATTGTTTAGGAAAGTGTTGGTAGAGATAATTTACAATCTTAGGAGCCAAGGTTCAAGGCAAAAGTAATGAACTTCCCTGAAGTAAGACTTCTTTTTTTCAAAAGAAGCCTGAAGCACAACTTCTCTTCCTTACTTTGACTTTCTTGTTAGCAGCTCAAACATCCTGACACACTGGTTGCAATCTTGGGCTCTGGAGTCAGGCAAATGTGGGTTTGATAACCAGCTCTGCAAATTACTAGCTGTCGGTCTTTATGCTAGTCTGACATTGCATTGTGATTATTAAATGGGGGAGAGCGCTTGGCAAGTTTACAAGGGTGCACTTGGCATATTCGATGCCTGGAACAAATCATTTTTAATGCATTCCTCTAGATGACAACATTATTATCAGTAATAATAATTTTCTTCATTTATTTTTTGTTTCAAAACAATTAAAAAGTAAATGTCAATTTTTAAGAACAAAAAGGTGTATTTTGTGTGAACTAAAATATACACTTACTCACCAAAGTATTGTACCTTACAGTTCACAGTTTTATTGTTTAAAGTTTTAAAGTACAATTAAAAACCCAAATTGTGACATTGAATGATTTAATTAAATTAATCTAGCTTTTTTTTTTTACCTTTTGAATGACTGTGCTATTATTGTTTATATTTGCTGCTTAAATGTAGGGGTGTGTCCTACCACAGGCACTGGAAACACGAACACTGCCCTAAATGAGCTTGAACAATTCCTAACCGTTATGAACTTACTCTTGAAGCAAATCCATGAAGCTGTGCCCACATGTGTCAGGGTCGACTGTGTAAGTAGGGTTTCTCTGGATTAACATCCATTTTGGAATACAGCGTTTACTAAGAGACAAGTAATAAATATTTGCTATAATATATTATATAATAAGCATTCTATACATATTATGTAATAAACATCTATAAGTGTGTGTGTGTGTGTATATATATATATATATATATAGTACAAACATACATATTCTTAAAATTCAACAGTTTAGAAGGTAGGCCAACCAAAGATGTTTTAAGGAAGAGCATTTTATCATTGACATTGTTCAAAATTTCAGGCACATGCTGATAATAAAACCAGGCAGACAAGGCTTGATTGTTTTTCAAAATTCTCTGTAGACCAATGCACCTTATACTGTTGCTAGCCACTCCCCCTGCCCCACCCTTGGGATACCACTGTAAAGCTCCTGGCTACGGTGCACTCAACAAGCTGTCAGCTATTACTATTTTTCTACAGATCTTTTAAAAACAAAGAGATTCCTAGGGGCTTTTGTGTTGCAGAGAGGGGAGAGGGAAGACATGGAAATATGACTTAATACCCCAATAAAGAAGCAGCATTATCTATTAAAAAGAGTAATGTTTTGGGGTACCTGGGTGGCTCCTCCTTAAGCATTTGCCTTTGGCTCAGGGCATGGTCCCAGGGTCCTGGGATCGAGCCCCGCAGCATCGGGCTCCATGCTTGGCGGGAAGCCTGCTTCTCCCTCTCTCACTCCCCCTGCTTGTGTTCCCTCTCACTGTCTCTGTCAAATAAACAAATAAAATCTTAAAAAAAAAAGGTAATGTTTTTCTGTAATAATAGCAATAGATACTTTAAAAATGTTTTTATTGGAGTAAAGTAAACATAACTTTTGCCACTTTAATCACTTTATTTTATTATTTTAAGTAATCTCTACCTCCAGCATAAGGCTTGAATGCGCCCAGAGGTCAAGAGTCACAAGCTCTATTGACTGAGTCAGCCAGGCCCCCATCGCAATAGATGCTTTTTAATTTAGAAAATATATTATGTATTTGAAAAAGCATAGAAAAGGCAGTAAAAGTTGTGGCTCTGTTATCCAAAGTTGTTATCCGAAGTTGTTATTCAAAGACAGCAATAATTTATTGATCACTTATTATATGTATACCAAGAGCTGTACATTCAATTATTTTCATCTTCACTATTAAACTGTGAGATAAGTTCGGTTTTTTACATTTTTCATTTCACATTCTTCTTTTCCTTTTTCAAGAGGAGATAACTGAGACCTGGAGAAGTTATACAAGTTCGTAAGTGGCAAAGCTGGTATTCAATGACAACTCTGACTGGAAGCCCAATCTCTCTTTCTCTCTTTTTTTAAGCATTTATTTACTTAAGTAATCTCTACACCCAGCGTGGGGCTCGAACTCATGACCCTGAGATCAAGAGTTGCACACTCCTCCAACCGAGCCAACCAGGTGCCCCTTGCAAGTCCAATCTCTTAATAACTCTGTTATTGTATATCTTTATAACCTTAGGGAATATATTCAAAGAATATAAACAGAATCGTTTTCAAAGATTCATGAATGAGGGTACTTATCACTGTGATAGTTGTAAAAATATGTATATATGTACATGGAAGAAAGCTGAGAAGGAAATAATAACATGTTACCAACAGTTAACTCTTAGTTACTGCATTATTGATGATTTTTTATTTTATTGTATATATTTTTCAATATTTTCTAAAATTTCTATAATAAAAATGTGAGATCTTTCAAATGTGAAATCTTCTAAAAATTTGGAATAAAACGTATTTTCAAAAATGTTGGTAAATTTTTGGTGACTCTTCAACTCCTCAATCATTGAATCCCAATCTTTCATGTAGTCTTTGATTAGAATTTGTGCACAGCTCACACTTCCCAACCATGTGTGAACGAGGCTGAAATTCAATGTCACTTTATTGTCTTCTCTCACATCTTCTTACCCCCTCAGCCCGTTAGTGGTTTTCTACCAGTTCTTTGATTGTTGCTAACCTTCCCAGGGAGAGATATTCATTAACTTCTTTTGATTGCTTTTTTTTTTATGAGGACATCCAATTCCTTTCTCTCATTAGGAGATTATGGAAAGAAATATTTACACAGCCCAAATTTCTCTAGTCAGTTGGAACATTTTTTTCCCATCTTGTCAAAAGTTCCTTGTAGCTAGCTTACTCCAGAAATCTGGGGCAAAGCTAGCCATTTTCATTACTCACCAGCATAAGATTTCTAAATGTCTAGGTAATGGTATGTTAGCTGCAGCTCCTCATTTGGGGCTCACTTTTCTCATCTATAAAATGAAGACTCAAATTCATGGAGCTCTGACGTCCCTGCCTAGTCCCAATCCTTAGGTAAAAAGAGATCAGTAAAGAAATGGGTGTTAGTTCTTGTGGACTCAACACTGCAGGACAATGTCGATATATTAACTCTCTGAATGGTGCCTGAGCAAGGGGTTACTAGTATAGAGATGTACTATACTAGATTAATATAGTGCGGGGCAGCCCGAGCAGGTGGAGGCTGACCTTGTGGGCAGTGAAAGAATTCAAGACAGAACAGAGGAGATAGAACTTTATTGAATACACTGCAAGGGAGCAGGGGACAGGACAGCCATGGAGAGACTATCTGTGACAGTCGGTTGTTAGGGGCCACAATCATAAGGCAGAGTGAGAGAGTACTGGGGACATATGGAA
This sequence comes from Ailuropoda melanoleuca, assembly GCF_002007445.2. NCBI lineage: Eukaryota > Metazoa > Chordata > Mammalia > Carnivora > Ursidae > Ailuropoda > Ailuropoda melanoleuca. The sequence goes on along the minus strand of NC_048224.1, from coordinate 34,124,102 downwards.
TTTTCCCTTTTTTCATAATCTTAAGAACTGTGCCTGGTTGTAACTGGTCAGTTAGGGCCTACGGTTATTTCGAAATGGGTCACTTAATGAGCCTGTATGACTTGCCTGTTTGCACTCAGCTCAGTGAGTGCACTGTGGGCTCTTTTGCATTGCTCTACCTGTAGTATTAGAGAGGAAAGATGCTGAATTTAGAATGAAATGACCCCAAAAGGAGGCTTAACTGTCTTTTTATTGGCTACATGGCCTTAAGCAAGTTGGGTAAGCCACTTTTCAGACTTTTTTTTTGGTCTTGGTCCTCTGTGGTTTCTGTACAAAATGTCCAGATGTAGATTTCTTTTTGTTTATCCTGCTGGGGAATGGTTGGAATTTTTGAATCTGTGCAGATGCTGTCTCTTACTGGTTTTGGAAAATTCTCAGCCATTCAATATTTAAATACTGCCTCTAGAGGCAAAATGATAGGAACGCTGGGAATTGCTTTAAATATACCAACAAAGAAAGGCATAAAGAAAAAGAAAGAAAATGAACAAATGTGGCCAGGTCTTAATCATTGTGGAATCTGGATGATGGGTGTATGGGGTTTATAGTATTATTTCTCTAGTTTTTTCTTTCATGCATTCTTAATTTTATAATAAAAAACAAAGCAATAGAAGAGGCATAACAAATATTCTGTCTCCTCCATCTGGAACTTCAATGGCATGTACATCAGACCTTCTCATTCTATCTTCTATGTCTCTTAATGCTCATATTTTTCCATATTTTTAGTTGTCATGTGACATTCCGGGTAATTTCTTCTGGCCTATTTTTAGTCCATTTATTCTCTATTTAATTATACTTAATCAGTTACCAGGTACTTAATTTTGGCTATTGTAATTTTTATAGACATCCCTTTTCAAATATGTTAGACTACTTTTTAGAGTTTCCTGTTCCTTATCCTTTTTCTCTAATCAGAAGTGGGCATTCTGGGGCGCCTGGGTGGCAGAGCGGTTAAGCGTCTGCCTTCGGCTCAGGGCATGATCCCGGCGTTATGGGATCGAGCCCCACGTCAGGCTCCTCCGCTGTGAGCCTGCTTCTCTCTCCCACTCCCCCTGCTTGTGTTCCCTCTCTCGCTGGCTGTCTCTATCTCTGTCGAATAAATGAATGAAGTCTTTAAAAAAAAAAAAAGTGGGCATTCTCCAGAACTTTTTAAAAATACCCTTCCCCAGGTGTTCAAGCAACAACAAATAACAATAGCAACATAGTAGGCATAATTGTTTCATATCCTGGGTCTCATAATTCTGACATCAGAAATCTGTGAAAATCTAATTATGTTGTATATGTGTCCTCCTGTTTTTAAAGGATCTTACTCATGGTGCCTTGCCTGTGTGCTTGATTATTTTTGATGGTGTGGTGCTTATATATTTTAAAAAATAGATGTGTGGTCCTTTGTGGTCTAGGATGAAGGTGCCTTCCTCTAGAGAGAATATACATTTGATTCTGCCATGTGCTCAATGGTATTGCCAATCCAGGACTATTTTAAAATAAATTCAGAAGTTGCAATTTTGGGGGACCAACCAAATTCAATGATGTGAAGTTAGGCTGCAAATTTGAGGGCAACTTGCTACAACTTTTCAATCTTTCCCTCCCCAACCTGGGGCTCAGAAACAAGGCTATTTTCTTGTAGTCCCTGAAGTGGGGAAAGGTGCAACCCTTTGGTGCACCATCTTCTTTGGGATGAAGGGGTCTCCTCTTAGAGAACTAATCTTGGGCAGAACCTGGGCTTTGATTTCCGTCCTCCTTGCCTTGACTTGTTTTCTCTTGCCCTCCTAGAAAAAGATGAGTAGTAAAGTCCTCTGAGGTCCAATTTCTTCATACGGAAGATGGGGCTAATATTGCTTTACTCACAGAGTTACAAGCATCAAGATTTAAAAATGTCTTTTGAAAATTGTAAATCACATTATAAACTTATTCTGGACCCCTGGGCCCTTAAAGTTTGGGGAACCTCTTCTATGCATTACTTTGTGAATATGTGCATTTCGCTTCATGTGTGTCAGAGGGCGCCCATATATTTCATAAGATTTTCAAAGGATCAATTGACGTCCAAAATATGTTTTAAAAACAATTGCAAATAGAAATTATGATTAGAAATCAAAGAAGTATGGAAAAGGGCAGCAGATTTGGCTAGTGTTGATTCATTTAGATGTTGCCAAATTTTAAAAATCTCTGCCAATGACCAAAATAATATATTTTTTTGCTCAATAAAATCATATTTCCCCTGTTCTCTTCTAAACTCCCTTCCACATCTGTGAAGTTCAATGGCAAGAGGGATAAAACATACCAAAATAAATCCATTGGTCCTAGTTCAAGTTTAGCATCTGGTAGAAAGAGCATTTTGTTCCTTTCATAATTTATTCCTTGCAGATTTCCATTCTTGGGTACATAGACTCTTAGAATGTTAGGGCTGGTTGGATCTGTACAGATCAGATCACTCTCCTCCCTAATTTACATTTAAGGACACTGAGGAAAGGACAAGGATAAATTTATTAGAATTGTAAATGCAGCCAATTTTCCAGAGGCTTTCTGCTAATTAAAATGTTTCTTTCCTCTAAAAAAGTAGTCAGCAGAATCTGAGATTTTCCCTGTTTTCCTTGATAGCATTACCAGCTTTATCCTTTAAGGCCCTGATCAAATGCCCTCTCTTCCGTGAAGCTTTCCTGATTCAGATGAAATGACCCACAAAACTTTACACAAAGACTTGATATACAAGAATTCCTACTATAACTTTTCACCTCTTTCCACAAAACAAGTCTTGTCATATTCCAGAATCAGAGTAAAAGAGAAGTCAATGATGGGAAGCTTGAAAATGTGTAAATGAGGGGCGCCTGGGTGGCTCAGTTGGTTAAAGGTCATGATCCTGGGACCTTGGGATCGAGCCCTGTATTGGGTTCTCTGCTCAGAGGGGAGTTTGCTTCTCCCTCTCCTGCCCTTGTGCGTTTTCTCTCTCTCTCTGTCTCTCAAATAAATAAATAAAATCTTAAAAAAGAGAAGAAAATGTGTAAATGTAATTCCAAAGATGACAGTTGTCAGTAGCCATCCAATCTTTCATTCAACAAATATTTATTGAGGATCTACTAAGCTCTAAGTGCTGAGATTACAATGACGAACAAAAGATACATATAGTGGCCACCCACTTCACCATCTGCACACCACCACTTGAGTCACTGTTAACGTCTCTTTTGGGCAGTTCTATTTACCTCCTAACTGATGCATCTGCTTACACTCTGTTCTCCCTTTGATCCATTCTCCACCCAACAGCCAGAGGGTTCTTTTGGTCATGCTTAAAACCCCTCTTTAGAACCCTCAGGAGCTCCACTTCTGGAACGGTGATGTGAGGAACTCTATGGACCCCCTCCTCAGAGAAATAACCGTGACTCGTGATATACATATCTATCTCAACCATTGAAATCTCTGGAAGTCGCCTTAAGGGTATACAGCAAATGAGGAAAACTTTGTTAAAGGAAATCTGTAGAAGGGTGCCTGGGTGGCTCAGTCAGTTAAATGTCTGCCTTCGGCTCAGGTCATGATCTCAGGGTCCTGGGATCGAGTCCCATGTCGGGGCCCTTGCTCAGCAGGGAGTCTGCTTCTCCCTCTCCCTCTGCTGCTCCCCCTGCTTATGCTCTCTCTCATTCTCTCTCTCTGACGAAAAAATAAATAAAACCTTAAGAAAAAGAAAAGAAAATTTATTAGCTCTTGATAAGAACAGCACAACCCTCTCTCTCCCCGTTCCCATGTTGGCTTTATGACAGAAGCTCCAATCTGGGAAGGTATCACCAAGAAAATGGAATTCCTTTTCCTCTCAGCTCCCAGTCAAGGGAAATGGAGGGGCAGGCCACCTGCACTTCTCATCTCTCAGCTCAGGTGAGTGTGGTGCAAAGGTCAGGGCTCCCTTCCACCTCTGAGGTCTCACCTACAGGTTGGAGGTGTCATCCGAGGCATGGTAGGCCAAGAACACTGGGGACCTGGTAACCTTTGCTCTAGCTTGCAGGGTAGGGATTTGATTTTATTTTTTCTATTTTCTGTTTTGTTTTGTTTTTAAAACAAGCTCTGGCCAGTTTTATTAAGGAAAAATTTTGCGTGATTTACTTTTCACCAGCCTGTTCTGATAGGCTTCTAATGATATCAGAGTCACCTGGCTCAATGATAGCCAGTGTGCGTACTCTGTAGTAATTCCCACATGATCTATTTTTTAAAATTTTTTTTAAAAAGTAATCTCACCACCCAATGTGGGGCTTGAAATCACAACCCCAGGATCAAGTGTTGCATGCTCTATCAACTGAGCCAGACAGGCGCCCCTTCACAGGGATTTTAAACAACCAGTTGGTGTCAGGATTCTGGAACTCAGAGAACCTGAGATTGTGGATAATGCAAAACCAACCTGGGGAAAGTGTGATTACTTCAGCAGAACCAGCCTTCCTTTGCTTCTAGACCTGAGGTTCCAGATGAGTAAATGATCACCACGGCCTCTGTCCACCTCCCAGTTCCAGCTCTGCCTTGCCTCAAGCCTATCAAAGGCCTGGAATGTTCTTCCACAGGCCTTTCCAGCTGTTGAATTGCTGCTCATTCAGCAAGACCCTTCTTTCTCTGGACTCCATCCTGCGGTAGGGGTGTGCCCTGGCTCCTGAGGATTCTTTCTTAATAAGCTGTTCCCAAAGAGAAAACAATTTCTAAGAGTTAATGAAAAACTCCTTTTGTATCTCCTATTTTAATTTGATCCTCTCAACCTGAATCCCAGAAGAGGTATGTGTGCTGAATTCTGAGGGGGGGAGGAGTGTGTTTTACGTTTAGTGTTCTAAGGTCAGATGGCAAACCTTAGTCATTGTGATGGGATCTAACTTTCCTTGGAATCAGTTTTCCAACTCAAGAGATTTTTAGAAATCTTCCAAATGAGGCCATTGTCCCTAAATCACAGTGATAATTACTTGCAAAGTCAGAATTTCAACTCAGGTCCTTTGATTTGAAGGCTAGTGCTTTTTTTTTTTTTTTTTAAACCCACAACACTGTTATATAGTATCCGGCTTTCTTGAAGGCTCTTTCAGTACCAACAACCATTCCAGGCACACAGTAGTGTCATAATTACTATTGAATGAATGAAGAAACAGCTACTTTATTTCCTGATTCTTCCTTTTTCCTGGAAGTAGAGTAAAGAAAGAAAACTTTCAGAATATGTTTTGGGTTTCCAAGCAGTATTACCAGCATGAATGAATGACCTTTGGGATCTCTGCCAGTCAAGTCATTCAATCAAGTGCAAGTTGAATCTCTGAAGAACTACTGTTCATTCTTAGCACAATCCCTGAAGGATACAAAATCCCAGAACACAGCTGGTAGAAAATACTAACTCCGATCTGTTGTATAAGTAATACCACTTATGAAGGTGGAAGGCCAGATACATTTCCAACATAAGATAACTGCTCAGGGCTGCTACAAGCATCTGGTTAGAATAGAAGGCTGCCAGGTACTCTTAAGGTGTGTTTTGGAATTGTAGAATTTAATTGAATTGGATTCATGGCTGCTATGTTTACTCAAGGGGTCAGAGCTTTAGTCTTTCAAAGTCCTGGAAGCAAGTCTCTAGAGGATATCTGTTGTTTTCTGCTGCGGTTCATCAATTCACCCTCCTTCTAGAAGTATTCTGCTTTACCTCTGGGAAACTCCCCCTCCTGCATTGTCAGCTCCTATGGCTGGGGCAAGGCCGAGCCAACTGCAGGTTCCAGAAGGGACCACAGACTTCAGACTTTGCTAGTTAGTTGTTTCAGAGCCAATGAGCCATAAGGAAGGGTTTTTATAAGCCACATGCAACAGAGACTCTCGCTCTTTACCCTGAAGGTAGATTTGAGAGTTTATAGGTACTTGGTTTGCTGCTGCCATATTGCTACCACATAGAGCCCAAGGCTGAAACCAGCATAACAGAAGGCAAAGCCAAAAGACTGGAGATGAGCTAAATCCATATGACTTAAATTGAAGCCTGAATCCACTTGCCTGAAGCCAGCACTAAGTCTAAGGGTTAAGATATGGATCCACAGTATATTTTTTTGCTTGAAGAAGGTTTAGGTTAGGTTTTTCTGCTACTTGTAGTCAGGAGGGTCCTAATTTGTGTAAGAGTATTTCCCATTTTGCTTCTCCTTCAGTGTTCTCTCCTGAACAGCCTTCTATAGTATAGACCATAGACACCTAGGCAGTAGGAAGATAAGCTGGTTCACTGGGATCTCTGATTTCCCTCCAAACTCCACCCTACCATCAGAATGATATCTTTAAAACATAACTTGAGCTAAGAAACAAGTGTTTTATTTAAGATCATATAGCTAGGTGGTGGTGAAGCCAAATTCATGGCCTGGGATTTTGGATTCGAATACTTTGCTGTCCATTCACCATACTTTTGGATCATATTTGGAGCCACCGTTGACTCCTTTTCTGGTTGTAATCATGTATTTTGAGCTGTGTTATACAAAGACGGTAGCTACTAGACTTATGTAGCTACTTACATTTAAATTAATTGGCATCAAATAATATTTAAAATCGGTTCGTCAGTCCTTCTAGTCCTGTTCCAAGCACACACTAGCCACATGTGGGTAGTGACTGCCATATTGAACACCTCAGATACAGAACATTTCCATCATCACAGAAAGTTCTGATGGACAGAACTGCTCTAGAGACAGAGTTCCTTCTTTATCCAAAGTAACAAGGCTCAGAAAGCCCTGTAGAACCTTCCCGCTCTTCAAATGGCAAACAAGGCCAATAGACACATGATGGACTATGAATTATTCAGTTATCTCTTCCTATTTCCTAAACACTTACATGGGATTGATAGGTCCTAGCTACTCATCTCTGGGATGGGTAAATCTGAAACATGCTATTTAGTAAGGGATGATTAATCTGTTGTTATATCAATCATGCTGAAATTATTATATAAATAAATGTAAATTTAAAGATGCATCTCTCTACCCTACTCTGGTCTAGTGTATGAATATATACTTCTTGGGATTTTGAAAAACATGATGTTTCATTCTCAGGTTGGTGACTCATTAAGAATACATTTCTCAGTGACATTTCCACAGATCATCATTCTCCAAGCAGGAACTATCTTCCTAGGTCTGGGTCCATTTCCCTTTCAGATTAAAAATCTGTGGGAAAAAGATCTAATCATTTCAGTTCTAACAGGAAGTAAAAGCTCTCCAATTGAAAATTTGTACCAGATATTCAAATTGGAAAATTATAACTAGGGTATAAAATAAACCTTCTTTATTAGACAGAATATACAAATGAAAGACTATATTGTCACCTAGATACCACAAGTGAGTTATTTTCCTGGCGGGGGGGGGGGGAAGAGCTAGCTTTTCTTTGTTATATGTCAAATGAAAAAAAAAAAGATGAACAGATAACACGGCACCCCGGGTGACCATTTCTTTTTGGTTTGACATGAATAGTTTGTATTTGCAAACATTCCCCATTCACATGTGTGAAATAATTAGGAAAAAAAGCACACAATTTTCACAAAATTAGAGAAGGGGGGGTCAGTTTTCAGCCCAAGTGCTCCCTTGTTGGGTGAGTAATTTGGTATCAGAAGGTAGTCATGGCGACCATAAAAGTTACTCATGTGACTAACGATGCAACTAATGATGCCCACAATTACTTAATTGCAGGCATGCTTAACTGCTTTTGCCATTTTTGGAGAGTGCTTATGGCTAATTGTGGCTGCAAGTGGGTAACTACAGGTGCAATCAGATGTGCTCCTAATTTTTACATTTGTGCTGACAGCAGGAGAATAAACCGCCCCCTTGAAAGAGGGGAGTTATAAAAAGAGGGCTGAAATTAGTTCTTTCAAGTCCAGGGAGGGTGGAGCAGCCTCCAACATGAAAACAAACACAAGTCATTTATGTTTAAGCAGAGGAAAGTTCTGGACCATCAGCTCACCTTCAGCTAGACTCCATCTGTGCATCTTTTCTTTTCCCTGAGGTTCTCCAACTTGGGTTCCTGCTACTGTCCTTACCAAAAGGGGCCCGTTAGGACCTTACAGCTTCTGTCCTATCATGGAATAGATACTGTTCTTTAATTTAGATGAAAAATAATAGTAGATACTATTTTTTACATTGTCTGCATAGTTATTTACTTTACAAATACTTTTTACACATGGTGTAATATATGTGTGTACAAATAAGCTCAAATATATACCCTGGGACAGGTGGTTAGCTTTTGAAATTCTCTCATCAGGAATTAACAACCCAACACTTCAAATATCTTCATCAAAATCTCACCTGAAGGTTTTTAATTCGTATAAGGAATGTTAGAAATATTTTGGAATAGATAACATGAACGATGGTCCAAGGCATATGGTTGGTTAGAAAGATAGAAGCCCTACTGCTCTTATATGGATGAGTAAATGGCTCCAGCAAGCTCAGGAGTCAGACTTTTTTGTACAGTGATTGAGGTCTAGGGTTCCCTTGGTCCTGTATATTTCTCCTTCATGAAGTCTGTGGCTTGACCCTACAAAAGGCTGGCTGGTCCCGTCATCATCTTGTGTCTACTATAGAACTGATCATGCTTACATTATTTGTGGTGCCTAAGACAGAGAATGGATCCCCAAAGCCTCAAGAACCAGTCGTAGGACTGTTCTTATACCTGCTAGCTAGTGAAAACTTGTAGTTTTGGCAGAATTTGGTCTTAAGACCTCACCTGGTATGGAGGTTGTAGGGCAGAGGATGTATGCCACCCATCTGTAAGCCCCAGAGGCTGCTGATATTTATCCAAGGAGCCTGGCAGTTGCCAAACAGCCAAATTCACTTAGATCAGTTCAGAACACCTAAATTCTCTTATAGAGCTCCCACGGGCTTGTATTTTCAAAATAAATAAAATGAAAAACAAAGATACATGTAGTTGTATATATAATGGAATAAAAAGCAAGGATATAAAAAATATGTAGTTACAGAAGGCACCAAATGCAGAGAAATGGACACATTTTCTAGGTATAAGAAACCACCTTCTACCGAAGGGAAGAAATGTTAATGACTCCTTTCACACACATCTCGCCTGGCCTCTGGCCCTTCCTGGGCCCTCCTAAGCCCTGCTGTTTTCCAAATGTTGGGTATCATCTTTCGTCTGTCTCATAAGAGATGCTGGTTAATCATTCAAACTACTCTGTATTCCACAAACAGTATCAAATATCCATTATGTGTGCCAGCCACTGTTTTGGGCTCCGTGGTGACTCGGTGGGATGAATTAGACAGGCTTCTCACCCAAGGGAGGCTTTCCTGTAAGTAAGCCCTCTGCTCTATTAATCATCAACTCTTCTGGTTCAGGGCCTGAGGTACAAGCTTTATCCAAATGGCAGAACTGTGAGGACTGGCAAGTAATGAGGTGGAGAAAATGTTGGTCACCAGAGCTCCCTTAGGGAGAGCTTTCTATTTGATTAGAAGAAATACTCTGAAATGACATTTGGGGTGGAAGGTGAAGTCCCAAGGGCCTTCTCCATCAAGGAAAAATGTCTGTTAAACTGCTTTGCATGAGGCAAGGAGGGGAATTATATTGCTCCTAAGAGAGGGTGGAGAAGGGGGAGGGCAGGAAGGTGGGGGGGAAGAGTGTGCAACCACAGTGCAACAGCAGAGGGGTGTCTGCTGCACAATGTAACCCTTCATGGTGATGCACGAATCTTTGCTAAAATACACTAAGTGCATGAAATGCTTAGCATGTGTGATTATCTTGTGGAGGTTGGTGAGGAGGTTGTTGGGTATGTGGACTGAAGCTGAACAGAACCCCCAGGTTTTTCAGTTTCGTAAGCCCACGCCATGGCCATGCTTTGTGCATGTGTGTGTGTGTGTGTGTGTGTGTTTAGCTTAAGCCAGTATAGCTCGTTCTCTCTCTCTCTCTCTCACACTCACACACACAGTCCACTGTCCTGCCCCTGCCCATGGTGATAGAGAAGGAGCACCGGCAGAAGCAGGTAAAAGGAGGATTATTCTATCACGCTGTGACATGACAGGCTGAGGGTACCAGCAGGCTTGGAGAAATGGGCATGGTGCCCAGGGCTTGGGGAGCCACGAGTCAGAGGATGATTAGACAATGGAAATCAACAGCTTTTAAAGGCTAGAGGACAAAGCCGCAGGGATTGTTCAAGGTCCAGCAAACAATCAGCACGAAGGGGTCTGCGGTGTTGCTGGCTTTAAGCGAGGCCGGGGATCGAAGAGTCCAACGCTCCCTCCACACCGTGATGTGCCAGGTCCAGAGCTGGGGATTCCATAAGATTGAGACAGTGTGCCTGTCTCTCTAGATGAGACACTTTTAGGATCCACTAACAACCATGGCATTAGGAAACTCGGAAAGAGTCTGGCAGGTTAGGGAAGGCTTCCATAAAGAGGTGGTCCTTGCTGTCAGCTTTGGAGGATGAAGAGGAGTTAGCAGATNTTTTAGGATCCACTAACAACCATGGCATTAGGAAACTCGGAAAGAGTCTGGCAGGTTAGGGAAGGCTTCCATTAAGGGGTGGTCCTTGCTGTCAGCTTTGGAGGATGAAGAGGAGGAGTTAGCAGAGNGGATGAAGAGGAGTTAGCAGATGTATGAGGAAAGGCCTTCGAGGCAGAGAGGTTAGCCTGTGCAAACAGGCAGAGGCCTGAGAGTCAGGAGAACTGAGGCGGAAGATGAGGTTCTCAGAGATCAAAATGGCTTGCCTGGAAAAGAGAGAGGACGGGAACAGATCCTTCCCTCGTGGCCCTTAAAAGGAATCCACCCTGGGGACACCTTGCTCTCAGTCCTCTGGCTTTCAGCACTGTGAGAAAATGACTTTGGGCTGTTTAAGTCACCCAGTCTGTGATACTTTGCAGCCCGGGCGAGCTGATGCCACAGGTTTGAGTACCTCTCAGCTCCATCTCTGCTGTGCAACCTCTGGTGATTACATAACTCAAGGCTCCCTTTCCTTGTCTGTAGAACAGAGATAGGAATCAAAGCTAAGTTGTGAAGTTGTGACAAGTGATACATATGAAGTGTTTAGCTCAGTGCCTCGATGTCATCATTATTATTGTTATTATATTATTTCTTGGTGGTATTTTTAGCTTCATGACGTAGTTTTAGTGTCGTGAAACTTACATGGTTCCAGGTTACTTTGAGAATTCAAACACAGTAAAAATGTAGCCACACCTGCAGCAGTAACTCTGTCACTCTTACGTGTCCGGGGTAGAAAGCTCATTTTAATGGAAAACTCCTGGCTGGTCCCCTGGGAGTGGAGTGAAAGCCATGAGGCAGGGGGCTAGATCCCTAAGATCAAGAGTCAATCTGAGTGGGGCTTCTGGGTGGCTCAGTCGGTTGAGCATCTGCCTTCCTTTCTGGTCATGATCCCAGGGTCCTGGTCTTGAGCCAGGCAATCTATTTCCTGCTCAGCAGGGAGTCAGCTTCTTCCTCTCCCTCTTCCCTCCCACCCAGTCTGTGATAACTTTGCAGCCAGGGGAAACTAATGTAGCAGGTGCTCGACTGCGCATGCTCACTCTCTCCCTCTCAAATAGCTAGTCAGTCTGAGAAATTGCATCCTGTTCCCTGCACGCTGGACCTCACCCCCATCCTTGTCAGAACTGGGAAGCCAAAGCTTCCTTACAAGCAGAACACGATCTCAGATCCAAAAGACACCTCCTGCAGAAACAGATTTTACATGCCTCCTGGTCACCACCTGAAGGTAGCTCACTTCCCTGCTGGGTTTTGTTGAGTCATTTCATTTTTATGTTTACCTTTTTATTGTGAAGACTCTCACACACACCCAAGAGTAGACAAGGTAGCTTAAGAGCCCCAGGTGTCCATCATTGACTCATAACCAAGCCTGCACATCCATTCCTACCACATTCTCTCTAAAGAATATTCTAGACATTTTATAATTTCACCTTTAACATTTAATTATGTATCCTTAAAAGATATGGGGTCTATTTGAAAATAGTACTATTATCACTGACCCAAGGAATTAAAAATATATTACTCATAACGTCATAATATTTGGTCAGTATTCACATTTCCTTTTTCATAAACTCATAATTTTTATAGTTTGCTTGAATAAAGATTAAAATCATCCTTATTATCTGAGTAAGATGCACACATTTCAATTAATTAATCTATCTTTTAAGTCTCTTTTAATCTATAGGTTTCTTTAAATTTATTGAAACCTGGTGATTCGCTGTATAGAGTTTCCCACAGTCTGGATTTTGCATTCATTCCTGCAGTGGCATTTAACATGTTACTCTGTCCTCTACGTTTCTTGTACATTGGTAGTTAAAACTAGAGTCTTGATCAAACTCAGGTTCGGTTTTTTTAGCCAGACTCCTTCATAAGTGGTGTTGTATTCTTCCATCAGGAGGCATATAACGTCTGATTATGTCTCTCCTGCTGATTTTTTTCTTCCTACTTGACTTCTTTCCTTTCCATATCTCATCTTTCTGATTCCAGGCAGGGAGCTGGAGATTGGGATTCTAGGGGGAGGGATTGCCAGGCTTTTTGGCCCCCTTCTGGGGTACTGACCTGCCTTATCCCCTTGTTTCCTGTCTCTGCTGCCAACATGGCTTTCCATTCCTGTGGGGATATTGTGACGCTGCTAAAGCTCTTCTCAGCACTGGGTGGGGAACAGACACGCTGACAAAACTTTGGAGGACAACATTTAACTGCTTTTGCTCTTCCACTCTGAGCGAGTGCCGAGTTTGAGCCCTGCCCAACTTGCTAATGATCCAGATGGCAAACAGCTGTCAGGCAGAGGAGGGACTGCTAGACAGGAAGTAGCTGAAGGACTTCCTTCCTGACCCATGCAGAATAGGAATGTAATTTCCAAATACAATTTAAATTTAAATTCAAATTTAATGCTTGAAGTCTGAAGTCCAGCCATAGTTGAGCCCCATAAAAATGTTTCAGATTCCCTAGACCTTGGTCAACAAAAGATCGCCGCATATAAAGGGTTTGCTCAAGCATTTCTTGCCCACACTAATATGGAAACTTTGCCCAAGATCCAGACTATTTTGTTGATTGGAAGTCTAGAAAAAAGGAAAAAAAGATATTATCAGTCATCACTTCCAACCTTGCTACAAAATAACCTTTTGTTAAATTCAGCAACATTTACAGAATAATTGTTTTATATGACCTCGATTTTGTCATCAACTAATTTTACCTTGTTGAATCCTAAGGGTAGCAGATTCTGTTGATGTCCCAACCCATATCCCTTCAGTTCACCTCTGAGTTCACGTGCATATAGGTGGGATAGTTCTTGGGCACACTGGCACATTCCTACCTCACATGCCCGTGATTTCCTGCTTCTCTTCCTGAGGGTTTTCTCCTATTCCACCGGAAATTACTAGACTGTTTAGGGCACTGTGGAGGTGCTGGTTATTTAAGGCTCCCAGGGGCAACCCTCAACCACTGAGAGGAAAGAGTCAATGGATAAATGGCTCAATTTCCCCATCCCACAGCACAGGTTTCCTGAGATGTGTTCTACATGGTTCTTCAGAGTGTTCCCTTCAGAGACTGATCTGTAGTGGGCTTTCCTAGTCACTGATGCACCTTTTATCAACTTTCCCTTTCCAATCGTATTTTCTTCACTGTCTCATTTCAACTTCCTGGGGTTACCTCCCAAGTAGGCCACCTATACCCAATTTTTTCATTGGGGCTGCTTTTGGGGAACAGAAACTAAGATAGGAAATAGCTTTGTAAGTTACCTCAAAACCTTTCAGAACAAATACATATAAAAAATTAAATAGAATATAGAGTATCACATGCTAAGTACATTTACATGTTCCGTGATCTCTGATCCTCTGAGCGAGCTATTGATAACCCCATTTTTCAGATAAAACTGAGGATAGAAGACATTAAAAGAATTGTCCAAGATCATATAACTAGTAAGAACTGAGATGCAAGTTCATAACTGTCATCAACATTGCCTCTTGTTCTCCATTTTGTTTCAGGTGACAGATTTTCTCTAGCAGCTAGTGGATTTCTGTCTTCTTTTTTTCTTTTTTGAATTGTTCTGTTTGCTTATCTATATTTTGAATGGGAGAATTTCCTGCCAGTTGAACTTCAAGTTGTAAGTAAAAAGGCCCATCTTGATGTGGTCTCCTAGCAACAATTTATGAAACACTTTAAAGCAATTATTCTTCTCAAGCACATTTCCAAATGTTGAAGCATGTTCATTCACTTCGATCATTAAAATCCCCAAGAACATTCATTGTGTAGCACACAGTTCTGGTAATTATAAGCTTGTCAACAGGTTGCTTAGTGAGCTGAGAGCGAGGACAAGACCACATTCTCCCCAGGAGCTGAGCACTTTGTTTCCAGCCTAGCAGGCAGGGCAGATCTACTCTTCTCCAAAGAAGTCTTAATTGACTTGTGGGGTGGGGGTAGAAGAAAGAATACTTAAACCCAAAATAGCCATCTGTAAAATATCAAGCCCATGGCAACACACAGGTCTAGGGAGGATTTCAATACCTAAGGCCCAAGTCCACTAAGCAGGCAGTTCAGTGCTCTTCCTCTGGCCCCTCCCTTTGCTAAGCTTAAAGCTGAACATCCAAAGTCAGTCATAAGACCCATCACCTCCTCTGGTTTCTTAAAAATGTAGTTGTGCCCTAAATTAGCTGCTGGCCCTTAAATCTTCTGGTTGTTGTTGCTTTAAAATATTTTTTTTATTTATTTGAGAGAAAGAGAAAGAGAGCATGAGCAGGGGGAGGGGCTAAGGGAGAGGGAGAAGCAGACTCCCCGCTGAGCGCAGAGCCCAACACAGGGCTCAATCCTCCAGACCATGACTTGAGCCAAAGTCAGACCTTAACTGACTGAGCCACCCAGGTGTCCCTATTTTTTTTTTATTGAAAAAAAATTTTTAAAGATTTTTCTTTCTAAGTAATGTCTATACCCAACGTGGGGCTTGAACTCACAACCCTGAGATCAAAAGTCTCATGCTCCACTGACTAAGCCAACCAGGTGCCCCCATTCTTCTTCTTCTTCTTTTTTTTCCCCTAAGAATTCTCTTTTATTTTTATCTTTTAAAAGATGTTCTGGTATACTAAGTGTGGAAGGGGATCTGGATCGGTGGCGATCACACTGCAGATTTAGCCAATTGGGAAGCCAATTTCTCAAGTTAGAGAGTATCCGTCTGGACTGTACTTATGCAGGCATCAAGCCTGAGTCCAGCTCTACTGGTAAGCAAGTCACAAACCAGAGTGGTGCCTTTGAACAAAAGTTAGGTAACTCTAGGAAGTTTTAGACCTAAGAGGGGAAGATTGAATTTCTTACTAATCTGGATAATATTTTTTTTTTTAACTTTTTTGAATAACTTTTGGATTTACAGAAGAGTTCCTATATACTGTTTATCCAGCTTCACTTAATGCCAACATCTTATGTAACTATGGTACACTTACCAAATTAGAAATCTTTTATTTTGGGTGTCCTTGTGGAGGGAGATTGTATGAATCCCAGGCTGGTGAAGCTGGATGCTTGCACAAGCACACACATGTGTATGCACATATCACACATACAGACATGTACAGACACAACACAGATATACACAGAATATAATACAGATACATTCAACACACATGCACACATGACACACATACACACAACATACATATAGACACACAAAGCATACATACAACACAGAGAGACGTACAGACACACAAGCAGACATACAGACATACATGCTGTCTCTTAGAATCAGGGGCTTATCCTCCACATATGGAGAATGTTTCCTTTCTCTTCTTTTTAAAAAATATTTTATTTTTAAGTAATCTCTATACCTAAGGTGGGGCTCCAACTGACAACCCCAAAGTCAAGAGTTGCATGCTCTACCGACTGAGCGAGCCAGGTGCCCCACAGAGAATGTTTCTTGATGGAACTCAAGCTAGTAGATGGAGGCAGAAATGTGCTGAGAGATGAAAGAACACTGGTGATGAAGGAGTCAGGGCAGGGGCGCCTGGCTGGCTCAGTCAAAAGAGCATACAAATATAGAGATTATTAAAATAAATAAATAAATAGTACCTATGGAACAAAAGAGGGCAAATGAGCAAGATTGACTCTCTCTACGTGGAAGTTGTTATTTACAGAGATGGGGCTGCGGTCTATCACCACAATGGTCTAGGTTGCAAAGTCTGGCCTGGCCAGCAGGTTGAGGTAGGCTCATTCAGATATGCTTCAGATGCTCAATCTCCCTCCCCATGCAGGGCTGGATCCTGAGGTGAGGATGGGAGAGGTTGGGGTGGGAGCAAGAATGAGTAAGTCTCTTCCCTGAGACTTTCAGGCAAGGCTCTGGATGGGGACTAAGAGAAACATGGGAGAAGGTACAGGCTGGAATCTGTCCCAACCCTGTCGTAAGAGAAGTGAGTATCATTCACTGAGAGGCAGAGACAGATGGACCTTTGAGACCTAGGGAAGTAGGCAAAGCAAGGAAGAATGGAACAGAAGTGGAAGATGGTACTTTGGACAATCCCAGGGACAGTGGTCTACTTCTTTGCCTGAGTTTGGTGGATTTGTGTTGATGGGTGGGTCACTTAAAGGGATTACAGCTGTATGGATTAAAATGCTTTAAAAGTTAGGTTAGTGAGTGTATTAATTACCTATTGCTGCGTAGCAAATTACCCCCAAAACTTAATGGATGAAACAACAGTAAGGATTTTTTTTTTTTTTACCTCATTGTATCTGTGGGTCAGGAATTTGGTAGTGCCTTAGCTGAGTTGTTCAGGCTCAAGGTCACTCAGGAAATTATAGCTGAGATGTTGGCCAGAAATCCAGTCATGTGAAGAAGGCTTGACTAGGACTGGACAATTTCCTTCCCTGGTGCCTTACACTTGTTAATGGCAAGTTGTTGCTGACTATTGGCAGAAGGCTTCAGTTCGTTACCACATGGGTTTCACTTTAGGATCCCTCCCCCCACACCAAGTATCCTCCTGGCATGGGGATTGGCTTCCCCCAGAGCGAGCCATCCAGGAGAGCATGGTGAAAGTCTCAATGTCTCTTATGGCCTGGCTTTGGAAGCTCCACTGTCATGTCTGCAGTATCCTACCAGTTACCTTGGTCAGCCTTACTCAGTGTCGGAGAAGACTATCCAAATATCAGGATGCCATCTTGGGAGCTGACTAGCGAGTGATTTTTCGCCTTTATGATGGCTTCACTCAGATTTAATAAAGCATATTTTGCTTATACCTTAAAACCAAGTTGGTGGAATTGGTGAAAGCCGAAGTTAGGTGTCCCCTCATACAATGAAATTTGCATGGACCCCTGAAGGAAATGTAAGAAACAATGGAGAGAGTGGTAAGGTGAGATCAGAGCAGTGTGTGTGCCAGGAGGGTAGGGGTGCATGGGGAGGGTACAGATCAAGTATGCCTTGTTGGCCATTTGGACGGACTTGGGTATTTTATCCCTTCCATAATATCAGGAGCCTTGCAGGAAATACATGCCTGAATGTTGTCATCTTCTTCCTTTCTCTCTCACCTGTAGAGTTCAAATGGCACACAAGATTTTGGGAAGTTGTGAGAAAAGGAGGCCAGGAAGTGTAAGACAGAAGTGGGGAACCTGGTAGAGTTTAATAATAGAAGTCATTATTGTGAGGAATCACTGTGTCTGTATGTGTGTGTATGAGAGACAGAGAGAGAGGGAGAGTGATAAAGGGATTCAAAAGTCTAGTAATATGGATTGGTAGTAGCTGCAACAATATTCCTT
>NC_048224.1:34077250-34105299 GCF_002007445.2 Ailuropoda melanoleuca | reverse complement strand
ACTTAATATTTTGACATTTTCTTGGTTCTTGTTTTTGTATACTTTATTCCTGAACCTGAGATCATATTCAGCTTTTCATAAACATTTAACTAGGTCATTTAAAAATTTTAAATAAGTATTATTTTTAAAGATGGATATATAGGGGCGCCTGGCTGGCTCAGTTGGTAGAGCATGTGATTCTTGATCTCAGGGTTGTGAGTTTGAGTCCCACGTTAGGTACAGAGATTACTTAAAAATAAAATCTTAAGAAAAAATTTAAAAAGTAGATATATTTCTCCTTTTGATATACATGCTCTTTAAAAAGTTAGATACTCTAGAATTACATTGAGAAATAAAAAGTCCTCCCCAAGTGTCACCTCCTAAACTACTGTTAATGGGTACAGTTTATAATTTTCAGATGTTTTTGTATGTATTCATAAAATTATGTAGATAATGCTTAGAAATAGATATTTTGAAGTATTCTGTGATTTATTTTACTTAAATATCACTATCATGAGCATTTTCTATTTCCATTGTTTCCTCACCCTTTAAAAAATAGAATTTTTTTTCTGATTACAAAAGTAATAAATTTTTAAAAAAATATTATTTTTAACAACTGTGTAATATTCCATCATATAGATACCATTATTTAATAGTTAACATGCTATTTCCACTATTTTGTTATTATGAACAATCCTGTGAAAATTACCTTGGTAATTTCCCTCCTGTATTTCTGATTATTTTCTTTGGCACATGGAAATTAGAATTTCCATGTCAGGCTTTAATAACTATATAATACATATTTGCTATTTGTTTTTCCCCTCACAATTTCATGTACTGCAAAACAGTGATGTCTCATTCAATTATTTTTTGTAAAAATATTTATTAAATGACCAAACCACCTTGTAACAACAGTGTAATTTTTAAAAATATGAATAAAAAAAGTATAACAATATGCCCACCATAATAAACCAACTTTATTTTTCCATATTCTCATTTAATCCTTTTTCATATTCATGGATACTTTTAGACTGGGGCTCAGCAAACTTTTTCATAAAAGACCAGCTAGTGATATTTTAGGCTTTGCATGTCACATAGTCTCCGTTGAAACCACTCAACTCTTTGCTGCAGTGTGAAAGCAGACATAGCCAATACATTAATGAATGAGCATGGCTATGCTCCAATAAAACTTTATTTACAAAAATAGGCGGCCTGCCTGTGTTTGTTAAACCCTATTTTAGACAGTCATTCTTATAATTCAGATGAAATTATTTGCTTGGCCATTCACTTTCTGAAGCTGTTTTAAATTTTTTAATTATTTAATTTTCAATTGTTTTTCCCAGCTCTTTCTTAACCATACTGCAATTATGGAGCTGAAGCCCCCAGATTGATGTGTTTTTAGTATGCAATAAATTCAATGCACTTACTGTTGTTTTATAATGGTCTTTAAGGATGACTCTTAAAAGAAAAGTAGTCATCTGTAACCTCACACCATAGCAAAAGTTATGATCTTTTTCTGCCTTGGTCTATGAGCATACTTTTTGATGATTATATTAATGGAAAAGATGATACAGCAAGAGTAATTTTGGAAAAAAAAATCACCTCTAGTCCCACTAACCAAACAGATGCAGTTTTAGTTATTGTCCACCAGCAAATATATTTTATATGGCTGTAGTTATGTACATCTATTGTTTTAAAATATGTTTTTCATTTATTCTAATGAATACATATTCGAAACTATATAAGCTTGTCCATATTTTTTATCTTCTAAAGGAATTTCAAAATGCATTTATCCTATTCAGCGTAGCCCCCTCTTCGTCAGTCTGAGGCAGCTTAATCCAGTCATTTTTGCTTGTATATTTTCACTTTATATTGTGAAGAATTCTATTTTTTTATTATTTTTTTACTATGAAGAATTTTAAATGCACAGGAAAGTTGAAAGAATAGTGTACTGAACACCGACATACTCACCACCTAGATTCAGCAATTTATATTTTATACATACACACACATAATTTTTTCCTCAATCATTTAAAACTGAAGTGCAAACATCATTGATACTTCACTCCTAAGTACTTCAGTAAGGTATCTCCTAAGAATAAGACTGTTTCCCCGCATAACCATAATACCATTATCACATTTAAGACAACTAATAATGATCTCTAATATGATCTAATATCTAGCCCATATTCAAATTTCCTCAGTCGTTCCCAAAATATTATATGCAGTAGTTCCATTTGGAACCAAGACCCAGTTAAGGTTTGTATCTTGCATTTGTTAAATTGTCTTTTCAATCTCTTTTTTTAATTAATTAATTAATTAATTATTTTCTGAAGATTTTATTTATTTGTCAGAGAGAGACAGAATAAGCAAGGGGGGAGAGGCAAGCAGAGGGAGAAGCAGGTTCTCTGCTGAGCAAGGAGCCTGATGTGGGACTTGATCCCAGGACCCTGGGATCAGGACCTGAGCTGAAGGCGATGCCTACTCGACCGAGCCACCCAGGCGTCCCTCAACCTCTTTTAAACTAGAAGAGCATCTTGGCATTTTTCACCATGACATTGATTTTTGAAGTGACTGGGGTGATTGTGCTTATTTGACAATCTGGTTTTGTCTGATTGTTTCCTCATGGTGTCATAGAGATTGTTTATCTCCTGGACTTCCTGTACACTGTGCACTAAGTCTAAAAGTGAAGTAGATTCAGGTTAAACCTAAAATGGGGGAAATATTTCACCATTCATTCCTAACAACTTGATTCATTTGACATTCTCTTATATGTAAAAATATGTTCCATGTGACATGGTAGACGAGATCTGCTTTGTAATCGGAAAGGTTTTACAGTACGGACCTTGGGAAAATGACTTAACTTCTTTGAGCCTCAGTGTCTCCATATGTGAAAAGGGAAGTGGTAGACACTCAATAAACGTTTGCTCTCTTCCCCTAGTTGGTAGGTTCTTCGGGATCTCACAAAGCACCACCAGGATAGATATCTCAAGCGCATCTGAAGAGCTCACGTTTCCTAAGTAAGACAGCAGCAGCAAGACGGCAATCATTTCTGTGGAGACAGTATCATCATAATGCAATATTAGCTACTGTGATCTTCTATCATTTCCTTCCTGGAGAGTTATGACTGTGGCATTGAGGATTTAAGACCTACAGCCCGAACACTATTTACTACAAATCTCTCACAAAGCTGCTGCAATAAATCTCCTAGAGGAAAGTCATTGCATAAAAAATCCCCAACTCCAGGGAGCTGGCCATTTATTTTCCTAGGAAAGAAGGGCTGTGATGAGAGATACTCCATGCTCCTTTAACTCCATGGAACAGAACCCAACAAAGCATTCATCATAGAAAGTTGAGTGATGGGCCCACTGAGACAAGCTGGGGAAGGAAGTTGGAAGGGGAAGTGACCCCAGCCAAGGCCTGCCCAGGGATTTCCCCTCAGCCTGGGGATTAGCTCTGTACAGAACCAGCACAACTGAAGATCCAGTTCCTGAAGACAAACTGCCTTTACCGATACGAAGCCAGCAGTCTAAACTTGGGCCCAATCTACTCCAGAGATTTATTTAGTCTGCTTAGTGTTTAAAAATGTTTTTATTTAGACCCAGCATTTAAAATTTGAAAATGTCACAGAGAAAGATAAAATCCAGATTTCTGGCATCTCTAAACAAATTGGAATATTCGGCCACAGTGGATGAGTGCCTGCATTCTTACCCCCTGCAGGCAGTGTGAGTAGGCCCCAGTGTGCCAGCCGTTTCCCCTTGTACCTTACCTGCTTTGCCAGCAATGAAGTCTGCATTCCCCATCCTGATCTATCGCCCTGGCATCCATTCTCTCACCTTCTACCCCCACCGCTGTCCTTGTATCAAAATGTAGCCCTTAAATAGAAAATACATGGGGGTGCCTGGGTGGCTCAGTCGTTGGGTGTCCGCCTTTGGCTCAGGTCATGATCCTGGGGTTCTGGGATCAAGCCCCACATCAGGCTCCTTGCTCAGTGGGGAGTCTGCTTCTCCCTCTCCCTGTGCCCCTCCACCCCACTCGTGCGTTCTCTCAAATAAATAAATAAAATCTAAAAAAAAAAAAAAGAAAATACAGCTGACTGATCCTTCTTCAATCATGATCTCATACACATTCAGGAGATATTTCTAACATGGCAGAGAGGCAGCCTAGAGTAAAGCAGAGAGCACAGGCTTTGCTTACAGGTGACTTCAGCTCAGATCCCATCTCTCCCTTACTCTGGGATGTTATCCAACTTGCTAAGTTCCTCTTGAAACTTTGCTCGAGTTTGCTCACAGCAAAACAGCTATTCTAGGATCTCCCACCTTGGGAGACACCTTGGATGGGCCATCGTCTCCCATATTCTGTGACCTCATGTTCTCTTGGTTTAGTCCTTTCCATGGCTTCTTTCCTTCATTTTTTTCTGTCTTCTTTGAAGGCACCCCTTCCTGGAACATTCCATAGATGTCAGTGTTCCTCAGGGTTCTGTCCTTGACGTGGCTCCCTGCTACTTCCACTCCTTACCCTTCCCTCAGTCTAATGATGGTACAGACACACACTTGATAAGCGGATTACAGTACAATGATTTTGTCTTGCCTTTTTTTTTTTTTTAACTCAGTCTCTGTAGAGACTACCAAAAATTGACAGTGCCCACTGTATTTCGAGTCGTCATGGTGGGGTATTGGGAGAAGTTTTCAATTAGCAATAATCGTGCCTCGGGTAAACCTCATTGGCTACAATACTACCACTGCACTTGTTTTACTTTTTTTCCCTTCTTTAAAATTTTGTTTACTTAAGTAACCTCTACACCCCGTGTGGGCCTCGAACTCACAACCCCAGGGTCAAAAGTCACATGCTTTTCTGGCTGAGCCAGCCGGGTACCCTGTTTTGCTTTTTTTTTTTTTTTCCATTTATCATTCCATAAACTTTTGTTCTCTGCTGCAGCACACTCTTCAAAGGAAACATTTAATGGCTGCACAATATTCCATTTCATGAATAAATGATAATTCACTTAATCATTCCTCTAACATTGGACGGTTATGTTGTTCTAATTTTGAAAGGTGAGAATGCCAAGTATGTGTTCTCGTATGTGGCATTTTGCTTTGGCATTATTTCTCGGCCTTCCCCCCTCCCACTACCTCCCTTTTGGCCTTTTGTTCTTCTCTCCTCTTTCTCCTCCTCAGGGCCCTCATGTTTCCAGAAGTTTAAAGTTTTCTCTTTGATGTCAACCTGAAGGAGAGAGCAGGATGTCAAGAAATAAAATAGCCCTATCTGTTGACGATTTATTTGTCAGAAGAAGCCTACATAAGCCCAGTGTCCGTTTGGAACTGAGGAGCAACAGCTTATGAGTCGCTGTTCTCAAGGTGGGTTTAAAAAGATGAATGCCTAGGAGCTTTACAAGTATGTGACGTCCACGTGGGGCAATGTCTGTGAAAGTGGGGATAGGTTTTCTTTACTCATCTGGCAAGTCCTGGCACTGAGTTAGAGAAAACAGCATCTAGCATAAGGAAGGAAGAAGCCCCAATCCAGCTGAGAGAAAATGTTAATTTGGAAGTAAAGGAGGAAGTGTTGGATCGGTTAATGAATTTTAAGTGCCCATTCTGTGCTAGGTGCCTTGACTAGACAGTGCCATTGGTCCAGGACTACCTGGTTGTTGTAATGAAAACGCACTGATAAAAGTGTGAAATACAAAGTCAGGTTTGATAGGGAAGTAGGATGTAGCCTCAACCATAGGAAAGGCTGCCAAAAAGGAAGCAGTGGGCAAGAGGCTTATTGTGACAATCTGGCCGTTGGTAATTCAGTTGACTAGCTAGATGGCTCTCTTAAGACTCTACCTGTCCTGATAGAGCAATGTCCCATCCAGGGTCACTAGGGTAAATTAACGAAGACAAACAACAATCTCATATGAAGTATTTTTGGAGGCTTTATTGTCCATTGCAAAGCCAGCTGGCAGCAGAGAAGTAGGCAATGACATGTTTCAAGGTCAACTCAAAGTAATAAGTCTTTTACTCACAAAGTTGTTATGGGTTAATTCCTTTCTCCTCATTGTAATATCTTTTCCACTCTCCACCAAACTTAGCATCCCCTTCCTGTTGTAGATTAATGACTATATCCTATAACTGGGACTATTACCAAAAGAGGCAGAAAGAGGAGCTTTGCTATTTTTCTTTGAAAAGCCCATTTACAGTTTCTTTCTCTTGTGATTTGCGTCCCAAGAAGTCAGTAGAGAGATCTGGCTCTCCTGAAGTCTTGGAACCAATGATACCACTTAAATGCATATGATTCTTTTTTTTTAAAAGATTTTATTTATTTATTTGACAGAGAGACAGCCAGTGAGAGAGGGAACACAGCAGAGGGAGTGTGAGAGGAAGAAGCAGGCTCCCAGCAGAGGAGCCTGATGTGGGGCTTGATCCCAGAACGCTGGGATCATGCCTTGAGCCGAAGGCAGACGCTTAACAACTGCGCCACCCAGGCACCCCTTAAATGCATATGATTCTTTACCAGATTTGAACAGCAGAACCCCATAAATTTAAATACCAACTAAGAGAGAAGTAAAGTTTCCTAACTGGTTAACAAAATTGCCTGTAAAAAAATGTCTGTGCCTTCAGCTGCTTCTATTCTTTAAAATTAAAAATGCAGCATGTTAGGGATGCCTGGGTGGCCCTGGGTGGTTAAGCGTCTGACTCTTGGTTTTGATTCAGGTCATGATTTCAGGGACGTGAAATCAAGCCTTGCATCGGGCTCCATGCTGAGTGTGGAGCCTGCTTAAGATTCTCTCTCTCCTTCTTGCTCTGCCCCTCCCCCACTCTCATAAATAAATAAATAAAATGCCACATGTTAGGGAAAGTACAAGGAAGGCAGAATTTCTGTTTTCCGTCTTGTAGGCTGGGACAGTACAACTAAGCTCATTTCTGCTTGGGTGTCATCCTTTTAAGCCTAAGTAAAATCTGTAGGTCTGTTGCAAAGGCAATAGACAGTGGAGGGAGGATTAAGCCTTTTTTTTTCATTTAGAAGTCCTATTTTTGCATTTTGAAAAGGTTCATTTTTTTCCAGGATAGCTTGGAAAAGAGAATAAAGAACAGCCTTTAAGAGGTCTAGACCACAGAAGAAAAGTTCTAGGGTCAGCAGGGTTTGCTTTTGTTTTAAGACTTAGAAAAACTTCAGTGTCCTGATGAATTGAACACGGTCCCAACTATCCCTTCACAGAAAATGAAACTTTGATCTGAACTCAGATTTCAGGAACACCCAGGGAAGTTTGTAAAACCTAGCAAAATCCCCATCCAGCTGCTCCCCTGTGCTCTTCAAAAGCACTCTGTATCATATCCTTGTCTTTTCCTTGGCTGACGTGGATGTAGCATAATAGAGCTCACTAGCCAATGTTTATGGCTCGAGTGTTATATGTCTGGTTTTCTGGATCACTCCCTCCAGCCAGCCATACCCACTGTTGCCTTCTCTCTGAGACTGTGAAAGCAATCCACAGCGGACCTACAGGGCTGTGAGCTCACGAATGGGTGTTGTTTTAAGCTGCTGAGTTTGTGGTACTTTCTTCCACAGTAAGAGAAAATGAATACACCTACCTACCTCTTTTATTACTCAGGAAAACCCTATGAGAAGACCCATTACTCAGCTATACTCTCTAGGAAAAAAGGGCATCTCTACTACCGAGCACCCATACTGCCCTCTAGTGTAGAGCTCCGAGAAAACAGGCATGAGTAAGTGCAACTCCCTTTCTGAGAAGAATCCGGTTGTTTCAATCCCGATGAATGAAACTGGAAATATGGATATCAACCTAGCACAGGAGTCTCTCCTCTTTAGAGTAAAGCAGATCCGACCGAACAGTTCTGCCACCTCCAAAGTTCCCTGGAAGGTGCAGTGAGAAACCTATCACACACAGTAACACAGCATGTACAATAATAGGATAAGAAAAAGTCAGCTTTTCAGACTGTCATCTTCCCACTGCCCAGTCCGTGGTCCAGGGAGTTATGCCAGGGGTCATCCCAGCTCTGCCCAGCAGCCTGCTCCGAGGGACTCCAGGCCCCACGGGTGCTGTGGGACTCCCCTATCCAAACAGGAGCCCCTGGGGAAAGAAGTGTGGCTGTCTCCTTAGCTAATCACCGGCCAAATCAGCTCAGGCTTATTCTAAGTGAAGACCGTCATCCTTCCCTCCACACCCACTCAGGCTGTGCTCTTCTCTGTAAGGCCAGCAAACTCAACTGCATTTTGCACACTGGACTTCCCTCTTGGTAGACGAAGAACCTCAGAGACTGGGAGGGCACTAGAGCTGTATTTTGGGAACTGGCGAGCATTTAGTCAGCTTTGAGCTGGGGGGGGTTCCTGTACCTGGCACTGCTAGAGTGTTTCAAGAAGGTGCAAAGGACATAGTTTCCAGTCAAATTAGAATGCATTTCCTCCCCAGGTTCACTCAAGTGCATTTTGTTAGTCCTTAAGCCAAGGTGGAGGGAACCAGGGGCTTTTGCATTTTACCTTCATAACAACTTATGAGGTACATAACAGTATCATCATTTTATGGATGACACTTAGAAATTCTAGGTTAAATGACTTAGCCAAGGTCACAGTCAATAAACTGTGAAACTGGAATTCAATTTAATCTTTTTAAAAAGTCTGTATGTGGTATTATGATTTATTTTTAAATAAACTTTTTATTTCAGAACAGTTTTCGATTTACAGAAACATTACAAAGATAATACAGAGTTCCCATATACCCCACAGCCAGTTTCTCTTATGATTAATATCATCCATTATTATGGTACATCTGTCACAATTAATAAACCAATATTGATACGTTAACTGAAATCCATGCTTGGTTCAGATTTCCTCAGTTTTTCCCTAATGTCCTTTTTCCCTGTTCCAGTATCCCATCCAGGGCACGGCATTATATTCAGTAGTTAGATCTCCTTAAATTCCTGTTGGCTTCAGCATTTCCCAGGCTCTCCTTATTTCTAATGATCTTTAAAGTTTTGAGGAGCACGGGTCAGGCATTTTACAGGATGTATATACCTCCTTTAGGAATTGTTTGATGTTTCCTCACAATTAGACAGGGGTGACGTGTTTTCGGAAGACCATAGAAATCCAGTGGCATTTTCATTACATTGTATTGAGGATGAATATTATCACTGTTGACATTCACCCAAATCACCTGGCTGAGTTAGTGTTTGCCACATTTCTTCGTTGTAAAGTTACCCTTTCTTCCATACAGTATTCTTTGGAAGAAAGTCATGTGCAGTCTACTCTTAGGGAGGAAGGGAGATCTCCTCCTCCTTAACGGTGGAGTATTTACACAAATTATTTGGGGTTCTTCTGCACAGGAGGTTTGTCACTTCTCATTCATTTACTGTCATGTATTTATATCAGAATGAACTGATGGGTATTTATNTTTTTTTTTTCATTTAGAAGTCCTATTTTTGCATTTTGAAAAGGTTCATTTTTTTCCAGGATAGCTTGGAAAAGAGAATAAAGAACAGCCTTTAAGAGGTCTAGACCACAGAAGAAAAGTTCTAGGGTCAGCAGGGTTTGCTTTTGTTTTAAGACTTAGAAAAACTTCAGTGTCCTGATGAATTGAACACGGTCCCAACTATCCCTTCACAGAGAATGAAACTTTGATCTGAACTCAGATTTCAGGAACACCCAGGGAAGTTTGTAAAACCTAGCAAAATCCCCATCCAGCTGCTCCCCTGTGCTCTTCAAAAGCACTCTGTATCATATCCTTGTCTTTTCCTTGGCTGACGTGGATGTAGCATAATAGAGCTCACTAGCCAATGTTTATGGCTCGAGTGTTATATGTCTGGTTTTCTGGATCACTCCCTCCAGCCAGCCATACCCACTGTTGCCTTCTCTCTGAGACTGTGAAAGCAATCCACAGCGGACCTACAGGGCTGTGAGCTCACGAATGGGTGTTGTTTTAAGCTGCTGAGTTTGTGGTACTTTCTTCCACAGTAAGAGAAAATGAATACACCTACCTACCTCTTTTATTACTCAGGAAAACCCTATGAGAAGACCCATTACTCAGCTATACTCTCTAGGAAAAAAGGGCATCTCTACTACCGAGCACCCATACTGCCCTCTAGTGTAGAGCTCCGAGAAAACAGGCATGAGTAAGTGCAACTCCCTTTCTGAGAAGAATCCGGTTGTTTCAATCCCGATGAATGAAACTGGAAATATGGATATCAACCTAGCACAGGAGTCTCTCCTCTTTAGAGTAAAGCAGATCCGACCGAACAGTTCTGCCACCTCCAAAGTTCCCTGGAAGGTGCAGTGAGAAACCTATCACACACAGTAACACAGCATGTACAATAATAGGATAAGAAAAAGTCAGCTTTTCAGACTGTCATCTTCCCACTGCCCAGTCCGTGGTCCAGGGAGTTATGCCAGGGGTCATCCCAGCTCTGCCCAGCAGCCTGCTCCGAGGGACTCCAGGCCCCACGGGTGCTGTGGGACTCCCCTATCCAAACAGGAGCCCCTGGGGAAAGAAGTGTGGCTGTCTCCTTAGCTAATCACCGGCCAAATCAGCTCAGGCTTATTCTAAGTGAAGACCGTCATCCTTCCCTCCACACCCACTCAGGCTGTGCTCTTCTCTGTAAGGCCAGCAAACTCAACTGCATTTTGCACACTGGACTTCCCTCTTGGTAGACGAAGAACCTCAGAGACTGGGAGGGCACTAGAGCTGTATTTTGGGAACTGGCGAGCATTTAGTCAGCTTTGAGCTGGGGGGGGGGGTCCTGTACCTGGCACTGCTAGAGTGTTTCAAGAAGGTGCAGGACATAGTTTCCAGTCAAATTAGAATGCATTTCCTCCCCAGGTTCACTCAAGTGCATTTTGTTAGTCCTTAAGCCAAGGTGGAGGGAACCAGGGGCTTTTGCATTTTACCTTCATAACAACTTATGAGGTACATAACAGTATCATCATTTTATGGATGACACTTAGAAATTCTAGGTTAAATGACTTAGCCAAGGTCACAGTCAATAAACTGTGAAACTGGAATTCAATTTAATCTTTTTAAAAAGTCTGTATGTGGTATTATGATTTATTTTTAAATAAACTTTTTATTTCAGAACAGTTTTCGATTTACAGAAACATTACAAAGATAATACAGAGTTCCCATATACCCCACAGCCAGTTTCTCTTATGATTAATATCATCCATTATTATGGTACATCTGTCACAATTAATAAACCAATATTGATACGTTAACTGAAATCCATGCTTGGTTCAGATTTCCTCAGTTTTTCCCTAATGTCCTTTTTCCCTGTTCCAGTATCCCATCCAGGGCACGGCATTATATTCAGTAGTTAGATCTCCTTAAATTCCTGTTGGCTTCAGCATTTCCCAGGCTCTCCTTATTTCTAATGATCTTTAAAGTTTTGAGGAGCACGGGTCAGGCATTTTACAGGATGTATATACCTCCTTTAGGAATTGTTTGATGTTTCCTCACAATTAGACAGGGGTGACGTGTTTTCGGAAGACCATAGAAATCCAGTGGCATTTTCATTACATTGTATTGAGGATGAATATTATCACTGTTGACATTCACCCAGATCACCTGGCTGAGTTAGTGTTTGCCACATTTCTTCGTTGTAAAGTTACTCTTTCTTCCATACGGTATTCTTTGGAAGAAAGTCATGTGCAGTCTACTCTTAGGGAGGAAGGGAGATCTCCTCCTCCTTAACGGTGGAGTATTTACACAAATTATTTGGGGTTCTTCTGCACAGGAGGTTTGTCACTTCTCATTCATTTACTGTCATGTATTTATATCAGAATGAACTGATGGGTATTTATTTTATATTTTGGGTGACCAATACTACTGTATTTTGTTGCATGTAATTGAATTTTAAACTCCTTTTTTTTTTAAAGATTTTATTTATTTATGTGACAGAGAGACAGCCAGTGAGAGAGGGAACACAGCAGGGGGAGTGGGAGAGGAAGAAGCAGGCTCCCAGTGGAGGAGCCCGATGCAGGACTCGATCCTGGAACGCCAGGATCACGCCCTGAGCCGAAGGCAGACGCTTAATGACTGCACTACCCAGGCGCCCCTAAATTCGTTTTTTAACAACACATTGCTTGTGGTCTTCATTCGATACCATGGAGGTGATATTTGGCCAGGACCTAAGGTCCCATACACTGGAATCCTTTCCTACCTGGTTCCTCCCTTTGAGGAACCCAAGGGACATAAATGCCAGAGGACAAGGCCAGGCAGAGGAATTCTCATTATCCCTGGATTGATCTGTGGCCTCTGACAAAGTATAAATTTCAAAAGTTGAAAACATGACTCTCTCAAAAATATACAATAGACACATGTCAAAGATTTTATTTAACTCATTAATTATTGAGGGAACCAATAAGATGAGAAACAGGATACTTGTAACCAATTTTAAGAAGAACTTCAGAATAAGGTCACTGTGAGATACAAAACTGGTTTACTGTCCTACAGGGTGATAAAACTACAACCTTTGGGGTTATCTTATCTACTAGTCAGAAATCATTTGCGTCTCTATCAGTCACACATCTAAGAGTTAACATGCAATGTCACTGAGTCCCAGCCTCAATTAATACTAAATAGCAAAGTCATAGGATGGTACCTTCTCATGAGAAATTACATAATTCTTTCTTTCTTGCTTGCTTTTTTTTTTTTTAAAGATTTTATTTATTTATTTATTTATTTATTTATTTATTTATTTGAGAGAAAGAGCAAGCAAGAGAGAGCATGAGCTGGGGGAGGGAGAGGGAGAAACAGGCTCTCCTGATGAGCAGGGAGTCTGATGTGGGGCTTGATCCCGGGACCCTGGGGTCATGACCTGAGCTAAAGGCAGAGGCTTAACCCACTGAGCCACCCAGGCACCCTGAGAAATTACTTAACTCTTGAATGGGCCTGTTAAACTATGGTTTGGCATGACATTGAAAGGACAGGTTGTGCTCTCTTGAATTTACCATGTTTTGGATAATTTTTCTTAACTCATAACCCAATGTCATTTCCTGTGGAACTGTGAGAAAGCATTTTGCCAGCCTACATAGGCCAGTGGCCTCCCCGTAGGCTCCCCTCTAGTTCTACTCCAGGAAACAGAAGGTCTTTTCCAGGGGGAATGTAGCCCCAGGCCTCTCTCAGGAGACTGAAGGTTGCAAAGGGGCTTAGCACTTTCGTTAATTTCCCACTCACACCAAAGCACCACTCCTTGGCACTGTGGTCCAAGAAATGTAAAGCCTGATCAGTGCTTATTGAAGGGATTCAGAACAAGTATCCTCAAAATTGGCCACTTTGGCATATGGATTATGTTGAGCTGAAGGCAATCAAGACCGGCAGATTCAAGGAAAACTTTAACCTCTCCCTGAAGTGCTTCAAAGAATCTAGATAGAAGGGCTGGTCCAGGAAGAGAACTATAACCAGAGACAACTAGGGAAGCACATGGACTAGGTGTGGTTAACTCCTGGGCAGAGGTGGGGTTGTGGAGCTCTGCAGGGCCTAGAGGTTAAATTCCTCTCTTTGTCCCATTGTCTCTGCACAGCAAGGCAAATATTTGTTTACCAAATATTTGCTCTTCCCATCTTCCTGTGAACTGTCTTCCTCCCCTTTGAAGTCCTAGAGATTTACTTAAGCTCAGAATGGCATATAAACCTCAATGGCCTGACTACCTGTGGGTGTCATATTCTTAAGGGCCTCATTTGTATGTATGTCTTTCCCCTGTTAATATATCCTATGTTAACTTGATTATTAGTCCAACCAAAGAACCAAGAAGGGTAGAGGAAAAATTTTTCCTCCCAAGAATGTCAACACCCTATTCTTTGATTGTGGGGGCACTAGGAGGCTTGACAGAGTGGACAGAACCTTGATTTCTCTCTAAAAAGTGAAATACCCTACATGCTTCCAAATTTTAACATTACATAATAGTAGTAATTTTTATTTAATGTCCTTTAACTGAGTGGTGAGGTAGGACTATATATTTGTATAGCTTTGCATTCTTCACAGCATCTGGCATTTGATCTGGCTTATTGCAGATACTTTGTAAATAGCAGCTGCATGAATAAGGGGGTATTATGACTTGGGGGTTTTGGTGAACATGCAATTATTCAGGAGAAAGTGTTTTGAGAAGCCTATACCAATGACTTGCTATTTGTGAGGCCATGCTGTGAAGGGAGGTCTTGGACACAGTATTCCAGAAGAAGCTTCCAAAAGCACAAGAAAGCCTTTTATTTTTCATAATGTGACTCAGATGGCAATACCAAATAATGATAATTATGATGATACGTTTTTGTTTTTGATTTTACAAGCCCAGGCCTGTCAACATCTGGCCTTAGATTATAAATTGGCTCATTATCAGGAAAAAATATGTATTGAAACATAGCAATGATCAATGACTCAACATAAGTCTGTTGTAAAAATCAGGCAGTTTTTTGTACATGTGGTATTTGGTGCATAGCTTTGAAATAGGGATAATTTTGTTCCAAGATGAGCACGAGGGACAGGAAATTGGACTTTGGGGTTCTGATCTTATCTTATGGAATATTGGGCTAATTGGGATGCCTCCTTTGGAGGTTTGCTTCATTAAGGTTTGGTTGAGAGCTCAGAAAGCTTTGAATCAAAGACTGCAGCACTGACCTTAGCCTTATTATTTAAGTGAAAACCTCAGAGTATTTAGGCCATTCTACTTGTTTTTCAAGCCTCTCTGTTTTTTTTTGTGACATTAAGGCTTTCCTAGGAATTTGCCTAGATTCAGGTCACTGTCCCTTTACTCCATCACCAAAAACATCTTCAATATTATTTAGGATAGAATATACTGAAAGATTAAGATACCTCCACGGTCACAAATGATAAAAGAGAATGCACCAGAAGACCAGCTGGAGCGGTGCTTGCTACAACAAGCAGCCTGGAGGAAAGAACACAGGCTTTAGTGTCAGATGGCTCTAAAGTGGAATCAGGAGCTTCCAACATAGTAGATGTAGGACCTTAGATAGCTTTTAGTATTACTGGGTCTCTGTTTCCTCATCAAGGAGAATGGGAATGCTACCTGCTCTGTAGTATGGCTTTAAAAATCAGAAATTATATTTGTATAGTTGTTGGAGCATAGCAGATACTTAATAAATGATAATAATTATTATTATCCCTCTTCAAATACCAACAGTAAGAAGCCTGGCGGGGAGATGTGGAGGTTTGGAAATTCTTTCCATCAGGGTGTCCAGAGCTGGGAACATGGATAGTAGAGATCTCTGATTATAAACATGATGGGAACATCAGTAGGTAGCTTTGAACTCTTCAGTTCCCTTGAACTATGAGCATCGATCATAGAATAAATATGCCCAGCATGCTCAAAGCTGAAAAGAAAGCAGGCAATGGAATGAGTGAGAACCAGATAGATGGGACCGAAATAAATAGCATTCATTACTCTGAGGTAGGGAACAGATTTTCCCAGCTCAAAAGCCAGGCATTGAAGTTCAAAGAAGGAATTATAGAGTAGTGGTTAGGAACTCAGATTCTGGAGTGAGACTACCAGACACTCTCTAAATGTGCTTCAGTTTCCTGACCTGAAGAGTGGGAAATTGTCAAGATAGGCTAGGTTATGCTGCAGTAACAAAGGACTCCCCCAAATCTTAATGGCAGACAATAACAAATGTTTCCTTCTTATACCCACTCTATGTCCTTCACGAATTGGCTATGTCTCTGCTCCATGCCATCTTTACCTGACAGAGCAGGCACTATTTGGGCACTGCCAGCCATCATGACACAGTGAAAAGAGAATATGGCAAAGCATACACTGGCTTTTAAAGTTTCTTTGTAGAACTGATACGTGGT
Source organism: Ailuropoda melanoleuca (assembly GCF_002007445.2). Lineage (NCBI taxonomy): Eukaryota > Metazoa > Chordata > Mammalia > Carnivora > Ursidae > Ailuropoda > Ailuropoda melanoleuca. The sequence continues at coordinate 34,089,530 of NC_048224.1, read as the reverse complement.
TCTTCTGCCCTTATTTCATTGGCCAAAGAAAATCATATCAATAGTCACTCCCTAGTCCAACTGGAGTTGGGGGGGATGCTTAAGTCTGCTATGGGTAGGAGCACTGCAGGAAGGTAAACTAAAATATTTGGTGAATAGAAATCTAATTTACCACAGATGAATACAATAATAAAAGTTCCTACCTTGTGGGTTGCCCTGACAACTAAATCAGTTAATTTTATACATAAAGCACTTAGGAAAGTGAGTGGCACCCATTAAACATAATACGTGTTCGCGATTATTATTGCTGAACATCCTACGGTGGGGTAGTGACAGAGCTGAAGTAGATCCCGGGTGTTGTAATTGAAAGGAAGAAAAAAATTGTGTGTACTGAGAACCACGGATCCACAACTAAGGACCAAACACATGTAAAAACCAATGTCAGGCATGTTTTCTTTTTCTTTTCTTTGTTTTTGTTTTTTGGCTTAAACATCAGAAATTTATTTTCTCATGGTTCTGGACAATGGAAGCCCAAGATTAAGTTGTCAGTAGGGCTGGCTTCTGTTGAGACTTTTCGTCCTGATTGCCTTTTCCTCTGTCTGTACACATCCCTGGTGCCTCTTCCTCTTCTTATGAGGACCTAGTACTATTACGCAAGCAGGTTTCTTCTTTTTTTTTTTTTCTTTTAAGATTTTATTTTTAAGTAATCTCTACACCTCACATGGGGCTTGAACTCACACCTCTGAGATCAAGAGTTGCATTGAGATCAAGAGTTGCATACTCTACCGATTGAGCCCAGTGGCCAGCGGGTCTTTAAAGAGAGAAAGGGAGCTGAGGGAGAAGGGACAAAGGGAAAAGTGAAGAAAGAGAAAGAAAGAAGTGAGAGAAAGAGGGAGAGATGCTGCGGGGAGAGACCCCAATCCACAAAAGCCAAAGGACAGAAAGCTTCAGAGAGACAGAAAGATACAACATGAAAGGTGCCACGCAGTGATGACTGCCTTGGTCCAACCCGTTCTTCTCCACAGGCTCACGTAATTCTTGTAGGTTTGTTATACCTTCCACAAAAATGCTGATTTCTTTCAGCAGCTAGGACCCCTTCCATAGTCCTTTAATTGTTCTCATCAACCTTGAGTCTTCAGTTGGTGGGATGGTCAGCACTCACTGAGGAAGGAAATTTCCTCTGGGTTCCAGCCTTAGATGATGAAAGCATTCCTTTACTCAGAGATGCTCAGTGCTGGGCTGAAATCTAGGTGAAAGCTAGGCTCAGGTAGAGGGTGGAACACTCTGTTCCCCAGGCTCCCACCTGTGACACAGGGTGAAGTGGCAGAATGTAGGGATGTCCAGATCTGGGGTAGGAGACTGTCCCTGAGTCTGCCAATAATAATAAGAGCTAAACTTCAAATTACATGAACTATTACCCAACACTCTGGGAGGTGCTCACACCTAATAACTCATCACGCTCACAACTCTAGGCTGTGTGATCATCACCTCCATTTTACAGGTGGAGAAACTGAGACACAGAGTAAAGTGACTTGCTCTTGCCCGGGCTCACAGTTAAAGTAAACAGCTGAGCTGACTTTGAATCCAGGAAGTTTGCTCCAGAGTCATGTTCTTGATGACTATAATCTAGCGTCTGTCTTCATAATGCCTGTTTGGGGCACTACTTTGATTTGTGTGTGTGTGTGTGTGTGTCCTAAAAAAACACTTGAGCCCTGATTTGGGACTCTGGACATAAAAAATTTAGAACTTAGTTTGAGGGGCTCATTTAATTTCGCCTCCTAATAGTAAAGATTCTTTGCTTATAAAATAACATGTTTATTATACTTAGAAAATTGCTGTCAATTGTCATTAGTACCTTGACTCCATTCTACATGAATTTGTCTCCAGAAACATTACCAGCACAAACATTAAGAGCTTCCTTAGAGCCTACCAGGGGAGTGTTGGTTGACCTCAGTAAAAGGTGCCCTTTTGGGAGGTGTCTCCCTAGAGCCCTTGGACACAAAGCATCTTCTCATGTCCTCCAAGGTGTCAGTCTCTGCATTGATCACCTGCTCTGGGTTCCCACCAGTAACTTGCCTCCCCTTGACTATCATTAGCTGTCGCAGGCTAATTTTCTTGCTGAGTCAGACAATCAGTCTTAATTGCCTATTTCCACCTCCAGCTGCGTCTCTTCCTTGCAGGAGGAAAAACCTCTCTCTCAGGGCTTGGTGCCTGCCCATGATGCCCTTGGATCAGATGCCCAGGGTGGCAGTGCAGGCCACCTAGAGGATCTCCTATAACTTCTGAGCTCTTTGTTTCCCCATTTTCCTGGGCTATACTGGAGGAAGATGAGGGTTCTGCTTAAGTGCTAAACCTCTCCTAGCAGGCTGCCATCCTACCCTCCCTTTGTCTTCTTCTTGTAGCTGGCCAGTGCCTCGTCCTCTGTGTTTCCCTCCAGACTGTCTTCTCATCTTCGAGCACTGCCACCTGCCCTGGGAGGGTGCCCTGTTTGGACCTCATCAGGGGGCTCCGTTGTGCGTGAGAAGCCTGAGCAGGAGACCTGGGTAAGGTCAGGACGTTTATTCCCCTGGCACCCTCCCTGCGGGATCTCCTCAGGTTCCCTCAGATGGAAGGTCAGAGCTCCTCTTAAGGGGGCCCTCTTTTCATGACTTTTCCATAGTTTGGCTAAGCATTCTCTCCATTGACATTAGGGGGTGTGATAGATAGGGGGTGTCCCTCCTGGTATCCATGCTCTTTGCCTGTATGTGACTTTGCCATTGCTTCCATGAAAGGAGGGGTTTACTGCCCCTTGCCCTTGGGCTTGGCTCTATGACTTGCTTTGGTTGATGAGTGGAACTAGTCGTTGTCACCATTTCTAAGCCCAGGCTTTCAGAAGCATCATGTGTTTCTGTGTGCCTTTTTTGTGCCTCTGCCACCTCCCTAAGAAGACCTTCCCCTGGGCACTGCTGCCTCTTCAGTCTGGGTCCTAGAATGAACCCATGTGGAAGGGACCAGATTCTGGATCTGCAGAAAGAAGGCAAGCCCAGATGGACACCAGCTTAAAGCAGAGACCCCGCTAAGCCAGCTGACCTGCCATCCCCCCCGACACCCCTGAGAAATACATGCTTCTAGCTGCATTGTGATAAAGGGTGGTCACACCCCACTGTTACTAGCACCAGGGTTACTGAATNTTGCACGATTCTTTGTGCTTCCCTGACACCCTGCTCTTACACTATAAATACTCCCTTTATTAAAACCTTGGAGAACCATCTTAATTTGAGTGTCATCTGTTTCCCGTAGTGACACTGAATGAATGATACAGGCACAGGGCCCAGTTCTTCCCCGTCGCTATATCACATCGCCAGCAAAGCTCAAAGTATGATATTAGATGCCAGCTGCCCTCTCTGCTCTGTTTCCCACTTGCTACTCAATATTCAACGGAAACTCTGGTCTTAAAAGCCACTAACGACATTTCACTTTATTCTTTTTATATATTAATTTGTTTTTAATTTTTCAACTTTTTATTTGGAAAAAAATTTCACACATATGCATAAGCAGAGATACCATAATGAACACCCTTGGACCTGTGGCTCAGCTTTGACAATGATCAACATTTTGCCAATATTATTTCCTCTCCTGTTTTTTTTTTCTTCTAAATCTAATGACTTTTCAGTTTTCAGGGGGAATCCAGAGGTCCCATGTTAGCTCTAGTCTTCATTCGTCTCTCCCCAGTATTTGTTACTATTGCTCACCCTTTTTTCTCTGCTCTTGCTGTCCCTGAGTATATTTTTCCTCCTATGACTGCTCTGTTTCCTATTTTCAAATGTCATTGCTTCTTTCTTCCCCCATTTAAAAAAAGGTCTATTTATTTATTTTTAGGTGTGGGGAGAGGCAGAGGGAGAGAGAATTTTAGGTAGACTCTGCGCTGAGAGCAGAGCCTGACCTGGGGCTTGATATCATGACCCTGAAATCACGACCTGAGATCACGACCTGAGCTGAAACCAAGAGTCGGATGCTTAACTGACTGCACCACCCAAGCACCCCGTGAATATCAGTGTTTCTGAGGGCCTTGTCCTTCACCCATTCTCCCTCTATGTTCCCTTCCTGAGACGTCTCATGTACTNGCGCTGAGAGCAGAGCCTGACCTGGGGCTTGATATCATGACCCTGAAATCACGACCTGAGATCACGACCTGAGCTGAAACCAAGAGTCGGATGCTTAACTGACTGCACCACCCAAGCACCCCGTGAATATCAGTGTTTCTGAGGGCCTTGTCCTTCACCCATTCTCCCTCTATGTTCCCTTCCTGAGACGTCTCATGTACTGGTATGGCTTAATCTGGGAGCCTGTTCCATCCCCGGGCTATACTTCCTGTCTGCCCGTGAAGCATCTTTCCTCGGACATCAGTATGTACTTCACGTTGAACTTGTCCAGCCTAAACCAAACTCAGTGACTTCTCCTTGCACCCTCTACTTCCTCACCTCTTCTTCCGGGTTTCCTATCTCAGTTCAGGAGTTCCTTAGTGCCCAGTCACATGACTAGGTATCTTCCACCTCTCTGACCCAGATCTGACTATTCCACTTCTGAATGGTCTTTCCAGTTCTTCTCTTGTTTCCTTCTCCACCTCCTTGGTTCAGTTCCTCATCATCTCTCAGTTGGGATATTGTAGTGTTCCCTCTGACTAGTCTCTCAGTGTCATTCCTCTCCTCAGCGCTAGCATTGTTTCCCTAAATCATACACCTAATCAAGCTAACCTAAGCCCAACTTATAAATCTTCTACGGTTCCATTCTAAATGTATTCTGAACATGGTGTGATATTGAAGGCTCTTTACCACCTTGCCTTCTAATCTCACCTCCTATACCCTGTCCTCCAAATATATGGCCCTGCTTATTTCCCCTATAACACACTACGTGATTTCATGTAGTCTTGTCTCATGCTGATCCCTGCTTTATTTTCTAAGTTGTAAAAAACTGAGATTCTGGTGCTCAAACACTAACTTCAAAGTGCCCCTTCCACAGCCCTCTTGAGATTCTTCTTGGTGTCTGAATTTGTTGTTTCTGCCAAAGGAAATAGTCAACATGGTATTTAATTTTTTGAGCAGTCTCATTAGAGTTTCTCTTTTCAAAAGGGGCCCATTTGCCATGGCGATGAGTATTATCTCCATAGAAATACTGTCAGTATAAAGTTTCTGACTCTTCTGTAGGACTTTGAGTGCCCCCAAGGCAGGAATGGTGTGTTACTCATCTTTTTATATGTCCACAACGCCTGGCATATAGGAAATACTCCGTAAGTGTTTGTTTGAATTGCATCTAAATTAGCATTGGAACCAGGAAGGAAGATCTGGAGAGGGCACAAATGTCAGCCAATTGCAGAGAAAGCTGCCAAACATATAATCTATGAGCTGAGAAGCTGGGGTCACCCCATTCCATGCAGCGAGGGCCTCCAAGCCTGTCAGATGTCAGTTGCATTTGCAAAGCTAAGAGTTCAGGTGGAAGGCTGGATTTTTCTTCATTAAACTTGTCATTCCCCAAGGTGGGGCTCTGACAGGAACCCAGTGAGATGTCAAGCTGAGACAGCTGTTGGCAAACCTGGTGGAGGCATTTCAGACAGCCAGGGACACAGCTGTTGCCTCAAACTTCGTGTGGAACATCCTTTTCCTCTTTAAGGAGGTCAAAATACTTAACAATAAATAGCAAGAGTGAGGCAGTCATGGGATGATGATAGAGACAGATCACGTGGGTTTGAGTCTCCACTCTGGTTCTTACTAGCTGTGCGGCTTTAAGCAAGTTATATAACCACTCTGAGCCTCATTTTCCTCATTCATAATACTGGTTGTTGTGAAGACTGAATAAGATAATGTATATGGAAATGTTTTATGATCTGTAGATCACTATTTAAATATTAGGTAAAATTAGAATATATTAAAATTGTGTTTAGTCTTCATAACAGACACATATTAAGTATAAAATGGTCAAGTTGATATGTATTTGCTCACTCTCTCTTACATGTCCAGCTCTCTGCTCTCAACTGTGATAGATGTAGATAGAGGTTTATTTAAGTCAGTTTCCTGACTTTAAGAAATTTATAGTCTAGTTGGGAGATGAGACCAATTTATTCCCTACTCCCCATGTTTCTATAGAGAAGAAGAAATTTCTACTCCACAACCAAGGTAGAACATTTCCATTTCTTTTCTCCTTCCTAAGACAGGAGGAGTAATTTACATGATTGGTGAGTTGGGCAAAGGGACTGAGCATGGTGTCTCAGCGCATTTTTTCTTCTCTCTTCCTGAATTAGTAGGTCACTGGGAATGCATGCTTTCTCTATTCTTCGTTACAAAGTAAGGCTTTGGATGGCACAGGGTCAGGGTGATAGCTGTGGTTGTCCAGCTCACTCCATGACTGGGTGGGTTAAGGTTAATTTCTGGGGGAGAGTATCAGAAGGTGCATTGTATCTTGGCATTTAACAGTGGTTCCTGTCCTTGATCCCATCCTAAGGTATTATTCCTTCCTTAAAGCCTTCAACATCTAAATCTCCTCCCATTTTGCGGGAAACACCTGCCACTTACCCACAGGGCTTGAACATAACTCAAGGATCAAACTACTTCTCCAATTTTAGATGATTTCAATTAGACTAGTGCCTTAGGAATTCTTCAAGTCTCTCCGGGTAGGCTTGCCCCTCCAAGTCCTCCAGAAAAGTTCAGAATGCACTCCACATCTGACTCACTTGGACGTGTCCCATCAGTGTCAGTTGTTAATGTGCTTCTTTATCTTTGGCTTTGAGCTCAGGTAAGCATGGCTTCCTTTTTGTCTATCCTACTTGGGTTTTGTTGAGATTCTTGGATCTGTGACTTAATGTTCTTCACCAAGTTTGGGACATTTTTAGCCATTATTTTCGATATCTTTTTCTGCCTGGTATCAGTCAAGATTCCAGCAGCGAAAAAGACCTGTAGGGTCTGAAGTAAGATATGTGTCCAGTAGGATATGTATGTGTATGTAAAAGGATTTATTGCAGGGAATTGGCTCACATGATTGCGAGAATTGGCTAGGTCAATCTGAAATCTGCACGACAGGCTGTCGGGAAGGGCAGGCTGGAATGTCTGGGAGAGAAACTGATGTAGTCCACAGACAGAATGTCATTTTCCTTGGAGAAATCTTAGCTCTGTTGCTCAGAAACTTTTTTTCTTTTAATCTTTAATTTTTTTTAAGGTAATCTCTATACTTGACGTGGGGCTTCAACACACGACCTCAAGATCAAGGGTCGCATGCTTTACTGACTGAGCCACCCAGGCACCCCTCAGCTCTTGTTCTTAAAGCCTTTCAACAGACTGGATAAAACTCATCCAGATTATGCAGGATAATCTCCTTTGTATAAAGGGTCAACTGATTATATATATTAATCACATCTAAAAATTACCTTTGTGGCAACACTAGATTAGTGTGTGGTTGAATAAGGTACAATTTTTAATAGTATAATATTATTTATATTAATACTACCCTTATTTAAATCTTTAAAAATCATCATACACATAAAATCCCACATGCAAATGTACGTGCTGTTTAGAGAGTGGCAATGAAACGAATACTCGTGTACTCACTAGCCAGTTAAAGAAACAGAATATTAGTCATTTGAAGACCTGAGCCTTTTTTCAGTCATGTCCTCCCCTTGCCCCCCACTCTATGTAAAGTTTAAAATATGAAAAACAATACTATATATTGTTATGCATACAGTGATAAACACCAAATTGAATACAGTGATTACCTCTGGGAAGGGAAAAAAAATGGGATGGGTTAGGCGTGCACAGGGATTCAATTATATTTGTGAGGTTTTATTTTTTAAAATGAGGTCAAATGGACCACATGTTAAGATCTGATTAGGTGTTTGGTTATTATTCTCAAAGAACACGAAGTCAAAACAGTACAATGGGTTCAGTGGACAGGTGCTGGGGCCAGATTAGGTTAGATTAGATTTTGGCTGTATGACCTACTAATTGCAGAAATTGCCCAAATTACTTCGCCTCTCTGCAACTCAGTTTTTCTCATCTATAAAACAGAGATCACAATAATACTTTATAGTATTGTTGTGAGGATGGCATTAATTAGTTTATGGACAGCATTGGAGCAGTGTTTGGTATATAAGCACACAATAACTGTTAACTATTATTATATTAGTAAATTTTACCTGTACCATAAATTTTTCTGAAGAAACTGCAACAACCGGTCCCCCCATTATAGGGGCACAATAATATGTTTGAAACTCATGAGGCACAGGTGTTTCATAATTCAGAATTTTTGGTTGTTTGTTATGCAACATCACTGGTGGGGTCTGGGGCAACGCCCCTAATCAAACACATTATTTCTGCAATGACAATTAGGAATATTCACTAAGAAAGATAAATAAAGGCTAAAAAGATTCATGTCATTTCAGGTCAAGTTTTACCCCGAAATGAGTTTGTTGCAAACTTTCCAAAAAGTCTCAGTTTTCAGAATGGTTTTGGAATCTGGAAATGTGTACAAGGGATTGTGGACCTGTAGTATAATGCATCTACCTTATGGGTACTAGTTTGTCTTTAAAAAGAATGAGGCAGATCTATACATATGGAAATGAAAAGTTAAGGCACATTGTTAAGTGATAATACCATCTGTGTCGTAGCATTTGGCCAAACAATACATATTATGATTCCTATTACATTTATAAAAAGAGACTTCTGCATTTTCATACATGTACATGATAAGTGCATTGAAAGAGAATGGACGGATACCTGCCTGACTGGTGAGAGGGGTCACCTCTGGAGAAGGGAGGGGGGGCAAAGGGGGGCTTTCTCTGTTTTCTTTATACACTTTCAAATTTTTAGTCTTTTATGAAGAGGTATTCACCTATATTTGGGTAATACAAATGGAAAAACTGGTTGGGAAAAATAAATTGAGGTAGTATTGTGGAGACCTGAGAAGTTTGTGTTTAAATCAGTAAATGCAAGGACCTATGGACATTTTTTTAAAGATTACTTCTTTCTTTTTAGTAATCTCTACACACAAGGTGGGGCCCAAATGCATGACCCCGAGATCAAGAATCCCACGCTCCTCTGACTGAGCCAGCCAGGCGTCCCCATTCGTGAGCAGAGTAGTGAGGCTCAGAAGAGAAGTAAGTTGGAACTATAAGGTTTGGGTTTAAGTATAGAAAGGAGATACATTCCAGAATAGTCTGTGAAAATCTTCCCTTGAGTTCCAGTATCAGGATCAGAAGAGTAACACTTTGGATTCCTGTCCCCTGTGTTTGTAGTTCAAGAAGAACCCAAGAGATTACCCGTGGTAACAACGGAAACGAACCTAAAGGGCTTCTTAGCTCCCACCAGAGACCATAATGTTCTGTGTCACAGAAGGCGGGGGAAGAGAGAATTTCATTAAGGACCTGACCAACAGGGTTAAGTGGTGCTTTCGTTTTTGCCTCTATCCAATTTATTCTCCAAACAACAGCCGGAGCAATCTTTTAAAGGCACAAACCTGGTTGTGTTGCAATTTCAGTGGTTTCCCTAGGATCTTTCTAAGTAGAGCTGGTGAGGAAGAGCTCTCAGTTTCTTTCTGGTTGTAAGCCTAGAGCTCCTTGGAGTTGTATTTCTCCTTCCTCCCCCTGCTTTGAGAAGCCAGCTCGAGAAAGGGACGCTGACAAAGCAGAGATCAGCAGAGATGAAAGACACATACACACACACACACACACACACACACACACACACACACACACAGAAGACTAGCAGTATTTAAGTCTCTAAATTCAGTCTCACTTTGAGACCCATTATGCCATAGGTCTTTTTGAATTCCGTCACAGTGTTTTTTCCCATGTTAGTGTGAGTTAGATTTCTGTCTCTTGGAGCCCAAAGAATCAATCCTGAGTTATATACTCCTCTTCAGTGGTGCATTCCCTACAACATTTAACTGGAGCTCAAATTATATCTGTGTTAGTAGCACATTTTAAATGTTCTGGTGAGGTTTATGAGGATTTATGGGATCTAAAGTCTCTAGTTTCGCCTTATACAAACAAAGAATGCTACATAGCTAAAGGGTGAAGTGGTGGGAGGTGACTCAAGGAGTCATTATATTTATATCTTGAGATACATCTGGTCACTGTGGTAGTCATTAGGGCTGCTTACCGTTATTCTAGTTCCCCTTTCAGTCACTTCAGTCAATTGAATGTAGCCATGTGATGTATTTTTTAAAGATTTTATTTTTGGGTAATCTCTACACCCGACATGGGGCTTGAACTCATGACCCTGAGATGCAGAGTCACATGCTCTACTGACTGAGCCAGCGAGGTGCCCCTCTGTGTGATTTGTTTTGATGAATGGAATGCAAGTGGAAGTGACAAATGCCATTTCTGGACAGAATCTTCAAGAGGTTGTGTGTGATTTGCACGTTCTCCTTCTCCTACTCTGGAGATGTTCGTGGAAACTCACGTTAAGATCATCTTAGTGATTCTGATGGGCTGAGATCCCCTGCCAGCCCACTCTGGTCATGTGGGTGAGAAATAAATGTTTGTTAAGTCACTGAAATTTTGGGGTTGTTTGTTACCACCATAAAACCTGTCCTATCCTGATTGATACAACCATTACCAAAATTGAGTATTATAAATTCTGGAAAACTTTGAATTTGTACTTGAGAATCTATAACGAACATAATTATGGAGACAGTGGAACTAAAGATTTCAATGGATGTTTAGGAGAATCATTTTCTCCAACTAACTACCTCATATTTTGTAGATCTTATTATTTTTTTTAAAGATTTTATTTATTTATTTGACAGAGATAGAGACAGCCAGCGAGAGAGGGAACACAAGCAGGGGGAGTGGGAGAGGAAGAAGCAGGCTCATAGCAGAGGAGCCTGATGTGGGGCTTGATCCCATAACGTCGGGATCACGCCCTGAGCCGAAGGCAGACGCTTAACCACTGTGCCACCCAGGCGCCCCATGTAGATCTTATTTTTGAACTTGAACTTGAACTCACAATCCCGAGATCAAGAGTTGCATGCTCTACTGACTGAGCCAGCCAGGCACCCCATTGTTTGGGTTTCTTTTCTTTCTTTCTTTTTCTTTCTTTCTTTCTTTCTTTCTTTCTTTCTTTCTTTCTTTCTTTCTTTCTCTTATTTATTTATTTTTTTTAAAGATTTTATTTATTTATTTGACAGAGAGAGACAGCGAGAGAGGGAACACAAGCAAGGAGTGTGTGAGAGGGAGAAGCAGGCTTCCCGCTGAGCAGGGAGACCGATGCTGGGCTTGGTCCCAGGACCCTGGGATCATGACCTGAGCAGAAGGCAGACACCTAACGGCTGAGCCATCCAGGCCCCCTGTTTGGGTTTCTAAAACAGAATTTTATACATAGAGCAAATGGGCTTTAGGCATATTTACTGTATTATTTACTGGAAGTAAGCTATACAGTGATTTCCAATGAATCTGGGGTGAGTTATACTCACCCAGCTTAAAGGACAGAGGCTTGTAATCATATCTTAACCTACGGTACATTTATAGCTCTTATATGTGTGTATGTAAAAAATCACTGTGTAAGATCACCTTATGGTAATTACAATTTCTACCTTTTTTGCAATTGTACTAATTCAAGTTGGGATTATTCAATTTCCCCAAATTTGGTGTATAGGTTTTGCTATTCATCTTATTTATTGTTGCTTGTTATAGGAGAGGAAATGTATATTTAAGCAATATCTTGATGCCAAGATGTTGGGAGCACCTAGATCCACCTGAATGACTTCTTGATGCTTGTGAGCAGGTGTTAACAGTATGTCACAAGATGCCAAGATCCCACAAGAAGGTAAAAAAAGTCAGATGAGACTCTCAGAATGTAGTAGTTCCAGCTTGAAAGTGAGGTTCAAATTTATTGATGGTTTAGTGTGTGCGTGTGCCTATGTGCATGTGTGTGCACATGCTTGCATGCATCTTATATTTGGAGATGAGTCATATGTTATCAGGGGCTATCACAAAGCTGATAAAATTCTTATGATTCTGTGAGCCAAACTGCCTTTGGTTTCTTTAATCATCCAGGGAACCCGGGGAGGCCACAACTAGGAAGGGGAAAGGAAATCCCAGAAGTGATAACATTGATCTTTGTGTAGACTTATCTTGTGCAGAAATCTGGCAAGAATCATATAATTGTAGCTTTTATTGACCTTCCACTGGTCTTCCATGTCGTAAGCTCAATATAGACAGTACATTATTGATAATTCTACGAAAAATGTATTTAATATCCTCACTTTAATAATCCTCAAGAAATCAGGATTGATAGACATTGTCCTCTATTCTAATGATCTGAAACTGTAGACAAAA
>NC_048224.1:34026747-34071337 GCF_002007445.2 Ailuropoda melanoleuca | reverse complement strand
TGCCCCCTCCTAGGACAGGAGATAAGTGTCCTCCTGGGTGTTGATGATATGGTTTTAATGTCATGGTCTAAGAGTGGCCTCAGTAATTGGTTCTGAGTAATTAACCATTGTCAGTGTTGTTGATGCAAAGGATTCCAAAGCTAATGTCATTATCATTAGCAGGTATTTCCCAAAATCCAATTGATTTAAATAAATAACAAACCCAAAAAAACAAAACAAAGCAAAAGTCACGATAAAACAACCCAAATCCAAAGAACATGTCCAGCCATTTCATTTGTTTGGGGCTACTTCATCCTGCCAAATCCACTCGGAAGCCATGTGATTTACTGATATATTATTGAGAGTTTGTACTAACCATTGGGATGACTAGTAACATCTGCTTTGGATATTTTCTATTTCAAAATAATCTTAACCATGCTTTGTGGAACATACCTTTGTGTAGAGGAATCCAGGCTGCTTCCTGAAGAAAAAGAAACCAATTTTGCCAGTATGTTCATTTCTGTGGAGAAGGGGTAACTTTTGATTCGGGTGGAGATCCTGGGTAGTTTCCTCAATATTTAAAACAGGACAACATTACCACCTGTGCAATTATGTTCTCACCCAGTGGTATGCTAGAAATGCCTCTCTCTGGCTTAAGAGACTGTGTATGTCTTCCTACGTCCATGGTCAGCGATGTCAAGTTGGCTAGCTGGAAATTGGTCATAGCAGAAGTATTTACCCCAGTGATTCCCAGGGAGGGTCATTTTGCCCCTTAGGGAACATTTGGCAATCTCTAGAGACATATTCTGTTGTCAGAACTGGGGGTTTGCTACTGACACCTAGTGGGTAGAAGCCAGGGATGCTGTTCAATATTCTACAATGCAAAAGACAGCTCCCCCCAACGAAGAATTATCCAGTCCAAAATGTCAATAGTGGTGAGGCTTAGAAATCCTGATATATACCATAGAAATTGGCAAATATAACGAGTCTATTTTTTAAAATTATTTTTATTATATTTTTTAGCCATAGTTTACCAACCACTAAGCCCCCAAACAAATACTTAACACCATCATCATTGTACAATCTCTAATTCCCATCAGAAGCCCATAGGGAGAAGTGATGTTCATGGAAATCTGAAAGCTGTCTTGTCCCCTGGGTAATTTATAGAGACCATGGTTGGCTTTTTTTTTTAATTTTAATTTTTATTTACTTTTTAAAGATTTTATTTATTTATTTGCGAGAGACGGAGATAGCGGGAGAGCACAAGCTGAGGAGAGGCAGAAGCAGGCTCCCTGCTGAGCAGGGAGCCCAAGGCGAGCCTCCATCCCAGGACTGTGGGATCATGACCTGAGCTGAAGGCAGATGCTTAACCTACTGAGCCACCAAGGCGCCCCTTTTCTTTCCTTTTCTCTTCTTCTTCTTCTTTTTAAAATCAAGGGCAGATAGTAAATATTTTAGGCTTTGCAGACCATGTGGTTTCTACTGCAACTATTTATGTCTGTCATTATAGTGTGAATGCATCCACAGACAAAACATAATGAACGAACATGGCTCTGTCCCAATAAAACTTTCTTTACAAAGCAGGCCACACAGTTTGCTGACCCTGGACTTATATAGTAACTTAGCCCCATCTCAGAACTGCCCTCACTGAGATTTTCTTTTGATGCCAAACATTCAGCTTTTATTAAAGATATAAGAAATTACCAAATTACGTTTTCTGCAACACTGAGTACCAAAAAAGTCAGTGAGAACATTTTCCACTGGGTCATTATATGTTTCATTCTTAAGGTCTTGCAGCAAAGGATTTCTTAAAATGCTTGGCTTCCCACTGAGGAACTAATTATGCTTAGTTTTTTTCAGACTTTACTTTGTATACTAGGAAGCCAAAATTATATTTGATATTCACCTATAGATTTCCCAATTTGACTAATAAGAATCAGCTGTGGGTGTTAAAAAAATATAGGCTCCTGAGCTCCACTCCACATCTCCTGACTCTGTCTTCACTGTGGAGGGATGGGGGGCTAGGTCAGTGCTTCTCAAACGTATGTACATATGTCACTTGAGAATCTTGTTAAAAGGCAGATTCTGATCCAATAGGTCTCTGATTCAGTATTTCTGAAAAGTTCCCCAGTGATGTTGATGCTGTTGGTCTTGGAACCACAATTTGAAGCAAAGTCCTAGAATATCAATATATTGGTAGCAAATTTTCCTCAGATTCTTATCACTGAATTGCATCTCAATTATATTTTTCCTTATAATTATTATATTTATGTTCTGCTTTTTTTGGTTTCTGCTTTAATTTATAATTTGAAATTTCATTATGTATGTTCTCTTAATTCTCTTAAATTCTTTGGAGGGGGTGCTATGGGCAATAGAAATAAATCTAAGATGAATAACTTTGAATGCACTTTTTTTTTTTTTTTACAATTGTGAAATATAAGTTTAGTCTGATACTAATTAGTTGTACTTCTCTTAATCCATACATAACAAATAACCAGATTAATTTTATGTAACTTCTTCAAGACTGGATGCTTTAAAATTTGGGATCATCAAATTCAAAGTCACTAAACGTATTTATGTCTGCTTTACCGTACGTCTGTTTAAGATTTAAAAAGTTCCCTCTCCAGCTTTTGCTGATGCTCGAGCCCAATATAAAAAGGTCCTCAAGATGCCGATCACTTACATTTATATTCTTTGATCTCGTCCATAAGGAGTTTCTGCACAGGATCAAGTTCCTTAGTAATGCTACTGCTGTAACACCGATGGTCTTCCACAAACGGACTGAGACGGCCGACCCAGCAATAGAGGAAAATCTGAACACCCCGGGGCCGCCAAAAATTCCGCAGGGAAGCTCTATGCTTCCGTGTGCCAGAGCGGCCACAGTCTTACTTCCGGCCTCCTCGTCCTCACCCACTGACCTGCCTCGCAATGCATTATGGGACACACTTCAGCTGGGTGGCCTGGAAGCTTCTGGGAGGTGGTGAGCAATTGGACCTAAATGCGCTTTTAAAACATCCAGTCCTTCAGTTTATACTCAGGAATTAATAGGAGTTTTTTGCCCATCATTTTGTGTGCTAAGATTTGTGAGTAAAAGTTATCCCGTTTCATCGGAAGAAGGTAACAGTATTTACTCCTTCTTCTTACGGTGGCACTTCGGGATTAAAATGCTCAACTTCAGCAGGTGTTTTCACGGATGCTGTTTCCCCTTGAAGCCTTTAGCAACGGGCAAGAGGTGGCAAAGAGGCCAGTGGACTGTGTTGAGTGGTGGAAGGTGGACCTTCTGGCCCCATGTGAAGTCTGTCAGCCACAGATTAACATCTTCTTTGGCTGTTGACCGTATTTGCGGTGTCTCCTAGAGTTCTTAGCAGAAGTGGAGAGAGGACACCATGCACCAAATGCTTGTGGGATTAGGCTTGTTCCGGAGTGGTCAGGCCATGATCTGGTGTCCAGGTGGTGGAGGTCAGCCCCCTTGACTCTTGGAGCCAGGCTCGGTAAGTATGTTAAATTTCCTTTGTCACTAGGTGGCAGAATATAATTAAGATGTCAGAATTTTTTCCATAACATTGGAAGGTGTTTCTAGCTCCTTCCTAATGACCTCTTTCATTACTTTGCAGTATTTGCTAATGCCACTTAGGGCTGACGCAATGAAATAAAAATTCCTTCTGCAAACACTTCCTTTATCATCTAGGATTTTATTTTTTTTCATTTAACTAGCTTACCTCTTAGGGTGAAGCATCCTTAACATAAATCACATTCTCTTCCTAAGGGCTACTGTTTGGACAATCCAAGCTTCTTACTTTTACATATTATTTTTTTATTCTCTCTCTCTCTCTTTTTTAAAGTAGGCTCCATGTCTAAGGTGGGGCTTGAACACCCGACTCTGAAATCAAGAGTCACATGTGCTGCTCACCGAGCCAGCTAGGCACCCCTTTATTACTCTTTTGAAGCAAATCCCAGGCATTGTTTCACTTCACTTATACCTATTCCAGTGTGTGTCTTTAAATAAGGACTATTGAATCTGTGCAGTTTTGATGATTAACACAATCAAATAATAAAATATTTTCCTGTGGCTCGTAGTGTAAGGATAGGCATAGTTATTTACACAAGCCCAGTTTTGCAGGGTCATGGGTTGGGTGTGGTCTGACTGGAATGGGCCAGTTGCCCTGCTTATGGAATCTGGGATTTATTCTGATGGGGAGAATATATCCCTGATCCAGTGTGGATCACCTTTCAACCCTCAGATGAGTGTATACAAAGAGTTTAAATGAACAGAAAGCAAAAGATCAAATGTGTGGTCGGGATATTACAATTAGAGAATCTCCTCCAATACCAACCTTTCACATGCTCTTTGCTCCGTTTTCAGTCATCAGAGGGGTGGGAAGTCTTCAGCTGAATCTCCTGTGGCTCTTGCTTCTGGGGTCTCAGTCTTGCTCCTGGAGTCACAAGACTGGAGTGTCAGTCTTGTGCTGTATTTCCTGCCCTTCCAGGGCCAGTCTCAGCGCTATATCTTCCTCAGCTAGGGGTTCTCCTTTCTCATTTCTCCCCGATTAGCAGTAGCTCGCAGTACCCTTTTTACCCCTTTGCCTTCGCAGGGTTGAGTACACCTTTTCTGCAAGGGTTGCTATGTTTTCCTCTCTCCTCACTTCCTCTTCAAAATCTTATTGTTGTATGAAGGCCCCACTTGATTCCCCTTTCCATAGTGCTAATACCACAAATTTGGCTCGTCTTCCCCACTTCTGTTTTTAAACTTCCACTTCCCCATGTGCTGGATGTTTGCCGCATGCCAGGGACTACACTAAGTGCTGGGGATCTAAGAATGAGAGAATCAGAACGCTGCCTTTGAAGAGATCACCACTTGACTGGGAGTGAGGTGAGCAGGGCAGTGGAACATAAATGAAGGCAGTGCAACATGATCTGTGCCAGGAAAGTTGTGGGCACAAGTGATATGAGAACATAGAAGAGGGATGGGCTTATTGCCCTTGGCAGGGAGGCCAGAAAAGGCTTGTCCAGGGTGAGCGTTTTCTTTCTGTTATTTAATTTGTTCTATTTATTTTATTTTTATTAATTTGTCAGGTTACGCATCGATATGGTTCAAATATATATGCATATGTTATAAATTAATTTACATATACATATATATATATCACCCTTAATCCCCATTACTTTTCTGCCCAACCCCATGCTGTCCAAAGGCAACTACTCTTATTAGTTTCGTATGTGTCCTTTCAGAATTTCTGTATGCATACACAAGCAAATATAAATAAATTTTTTTCTTCTTTTTTACTCCAGAAGTAGCATAATATACTTACTGGTCTGTACTTTGCTTTTTTAACTTAATATTATCATTTAATGATTAAAAAATGGACTCTGGAATCAGAATGCTTGCATTCAAACCCCCATTGTATAATTTACTAGCTGTGTGAACTTGGCAAGTTACTTCTCATTGCTTTAGTTTCTACACGTGTAGCTGAGGTTTTCAGAATCTTGCAACTTTATCATATACTAAAATCTTTTATGGACATTCTTTTCTGTGCTATTGGTCTGTCTATTCATGTACCAATACCACACTGTTTTAATTTTTGAGCCTTTACATTATGTTTACTATTTGGTAGGGCTAGTCCCCAGATAGGGGGCTTGAAGGAAGATTGGAATCCCTCAGGAAGAGATGACAGTGCCAGTGACAACTGATATTATTAGTACAAACTGTTTTCACCAGCACCACCATTTTATTGTATGTCTACTGTGTGTGAGATGCTCTAGGTCATTCCTTGTTTACTTCTGATTATGTTTGTTTTCTCTTTGCTTTGAAATTCTACCTCTTTATTTTAAATGTATTTACGTCATTGTAGGTAACATTTTAAACCACTTTAAATCCTTTTGGAAGCAAGGAGAGGCATAAATAGAAAAAGACTAGCAACTGTATTAGATTACTTTGCATTATAAATCCCTAATTCTTATAACAACCAGACAAGGTAGATATTATTATCCTCTTTTTATAATTGAAGACACTGATGCCTGGAGAAGTCAAGTAATTTTCTCAAGGTTATGTAGGAAATAAGTGTAGATTCAGAATTCAAACAAAGTCTATTGGTGTTATAGTCTTCGTGGTTCTTGGTGCTTCTTTTTACTGGATAATGTTCTTTATTAGGGTTCTGATAAGGATAGCAGAAAGAGTAGCTGAGAAAGAAACTGAATCCACAATGGGGAACAATCATACACATTTTTTCTTACTGGCTAATGTACACATATAGTAACTGTGGACCATGTAAAATCATCACTACCATGTGCTTTTGGTGTTAACTCATTAATTCACCAAACATATCCAGAGTCTACCGCGTCAGACACTTTGCTAAGTGCTGAGGGTACAGTGACACATGGGATCTGGTCCTTAGCCCTTAACTCCTCCTGTGGGAGTGAACTAACACATCTTCCTGGTCTCAACCCTCTTCGTCCATTGCATCCTGAGGAATATCTACTCCATTTCTTCATCCAGTGCTAGTTTATGCCCAGCTTTTTGTTTGAAAGCTGATAATGGAGATACGATTAACTAGTAACAGCTTCTTGGAGTATTTTTTTTAAAAGATTTTATTTATTTGACAGAGATAGAGACAGCCAGCGAGAGAGGGAACACAAGCAGGGGGAGTGGGAGAGGAAGAAGCAGGCTCATAGCGGAGGAGCCTGATGTGGGGCTCGATCCCATAATGCCGGGATCACGCCCTGAGCCGAAGGCAGACGCTTAACCGCAGTGCCACCCAGGTGCCCCTTGGAGTATTGTTTTAACGATTGTGAAGCTACATCTGGAATCATTGGCAAGGAGTGTAGTGACTTAGTTATGTCTACCATGGGGGCAGGAGGGAGAAATGAAGACAGACAAGCCATGTACTTGTCATACGTGAATTAGTTGTCCAGAATGATCAGTTACTTTCTGCAGTTGTTATAAATGACACCAATTGTATTTTATTGCTTGAATTCACCATTTCTTAAATTGCTGTATAAGTTATTCTCCTCTTGGGAAGTCCTGGAGAAAGAAAACCATTTAACTTGTTGAGACACAGTTTCTCAAGCATATATTTTGTACAAGGAATCTGTCCCTTCATTTCTAATCACACAATCTATATCAATTCTGGATGTATCACTTTGTCCCAGTTCTGGAAATATGTCTACCATCACTGCCAGTGGATGCCTTTGATTTCCCAGTATTATTGTAGTGACTTCTGTTAGGAAGAAAAACTCCTGGGATGAATGCTATTCTGTTGTATGGAAGCCCTTTGTTCAATAATTTCTGTCTTTGTCTTGCCATCTAAAATTCCTCTTGGGGCCACAGCTCGAGTTAAAAATGGTTACAGGCTGCCTGTCTGGAGTTTTACTGTTTAACTT
Organism: Ailuropoda melanoleuca; assembly: GCF_002007445.2. Lineage (NCBI taxonomy): Eukaryota > Metazoa > Chordata > Mammalia > Carnivora > Ursidae > Ailuropoda > Ailuropoda melanoleuca. The sequence continues at coordinate 34,063,981 of NC_048224.1, read as the reverse complement.
TTTCAAGTCCACACACAAATGAGTTCTTGCATCACTGGGATGTGTTAGAAGATAATTCTTTTCATTCTGTTTGTTTGCTGAGAGCCATGCTCATTAATGAAAAACTTCCTCTAAGAAGTTAATCCTCAAATGGCTGTTGCCTTGTGGGAAATGCATTTGAACTGCTGAGCAGGTTTCTCTCTGTCCACTTGTGGTTATCTCTCTGGCCATGGAAGGTAGGGAGGTGGAGGCAGCTGTGCTATAGCATGGGGTAGTCATGGAAAGAATATTGCATTTGGAGTCACTAACTCTGGGGGCAAGTTAGTGGTACCATTGGTTGGTTACTATGTACCAAGCTTGGTACATTTTGGTATCATTGCTTAGTTACTATGTAAACTTGAGCCAATCAAACCCTGAACATCAGTTGACTCAATTCTAAAATGCTGATTATAATAATAATTCTAATCTCCTAATTTAAGGAGTTGTTGAGAGGACTAAATGGGATGATGTATGGAAAACATCGATGCAAAAGTAAGTTTTCATTATTAGATGTCTGGGTTTACATTTTTTCCCCTGTTGGTTTTCCCATTGCTCTTGTCTTAACCAGATGTGAAATACAGTCTTTCCTGCAGCTTTTCCTGACGTGATTTTTATGAAAAGGTATAGGCCCAATACGTTATACTAAGACTAACTTGGTTTTGGTGATAGACTTCCTCTTGCTGTTTCTTTCACCACTGCTCTTGTTCATCATTATCTGCAGATTTTAAGCACAATGTACCCTAATCCATAAATTACACCTCAATGTTAATGTCTCTTAATAAGTCTGTGAGGAGAAGGGAAAAAGAGATGCTCTGTTCTACAGAACTTAAAAAAAAATTTAGTTGAGTAAATGCTTCACGTCGCTGAGGCTCTGAGAGAAAGGAGGGTCTAAGAGCCAAATGGTATTGTTAGAATAGAAGCACCTATTTGACAAAATGCTAAGGGTCTATACTCTGTGTCTTAACTTAGGTGAAGATGTGAGGAGTTATAACATGGGATCCCATTGCTTATTGCACAGTTTTGTTTATCCATTCATCAGTTGATGTACATTTGGGTTGTCCTAGTAAACATCTTGTACCCCAAACTCCATCTCAGCATCTACTTCTGGAGAGCCCAACTTGCAGCCTATCCACACTTGGGACCCTAGGACCTCAACTTCTGCACCAATGGGGGTTATCAAGAAATTCTTTCAATAAAGGTGGTTCTGCTCAAAGAGAAATCCTAGTACCAGATGCCAAGATAATAAACAACTTTCCATAATAAGTACTGTAGGCCAGGCTCTTGTCTACTTGGTCTTAGAGTAGGCTTCTTTAGGGAGGAGATTTAGTGTAGTTGAAATCTGGTGAGGGCGCCTGGATGGCTCAGTCAGTTGGGCATCTGCCTTCAGCTCAGGTCATGATCTCAGGGTCTTGGGATCAAGTCCCACATCGGGCTCCCTGCTCCACAGGAAGTCTCCTTCTCCCTCTCCCTCTGCCTCTCCTCTCACTTGTTCTCTCAATCTCTCTCTCTCTCTTTCTCTCAAATAATAATAAATAAAATCTTAAAAAAAAAAAGAAATCTGGTGAAAAAGAAGATAGAAGGGCCAGGTGAGAGGTGAGGCCAGAAGGACTGGTAGGGGCTACACTTTGAATAACATTAATGCCATAGCAAGATATTTGGATACTTCCTGTAGCAGTGGACACTCATGTAAGGTAGGTGAAGTATGATCAGGTGCACCCTTACTTCATATGTGGATTGCAAATGGTGGGCAGCTCTTCTCTCTTAGAAGACATTGTGAGTTGGCCAGAGTCTGAGTGGGGGAATTTGCTGGAGATGAAGAGATGAAATGTAGATTAAAGAAGGACTCAGAATGAATTTGAGGGGCTGCAGAACATGCAAATGAGAGTGCAGGGAAGGTGGAAAGGAATCATGGAAAGAGAAGATGTATGGCATGTTGGAAAGAATATGGGCTTGGAATCTGATACACCCGGGTTTTGATTTCTCTTTCATCCTGTAGCAGGTCTGTGACTTTAAGCAGATTACCTGACTTTTCATTTTTTTAAAAAAATATTTACTTATGTATTTTTAGAGAGAGAGAGAGAGAGCGCATGCGTGTGCACGCACAAGCATGAGTGGAAAGTGCAGAGGGAGAGAGAGAGGGAGAAAGAATCTCAAGCAGACTCTGCACTGAGTGCAGAGCCCGACATGGAGATTGACTCCATGACCCCAAGATCATGACCTGGGCTGAAACCAGAGTCGGATGCCACCCAGGCACCCCTAACTTTTCATTTTTAAAAGGAGGCTAATTATTCTTACCTTTCAACATTTTATTGTGAATTTGAAGTGACAGACCCCATATAATGCAGCCAGTTCCTCTTATTTCAGTTACCCTGTCCCTATAACCAGAGCAGGCCTGAGAGGCAGGACCTAGGGTGGAGGTCCAGAGTTGGGTCATCAGGTAAGTAAAGGAGGAAGGCAGGGATGGTAAGGGCTGCTGGGGACCAAGAAGCAGGAAGGGGAAAGGAGAGGAGGGCCAGAACCCAGGGAATCACAAGGCTGGTCCCAGGCAGGAGCATATCTGCATGGATAACATTTCTCTGGAGCCCTGGCCTTTTTGAAGTTTCAAACAACTTCTCCCTGATCCACCAACTCAGGCCTCTCTGCAACCTCAAATGGTGGTTGCTGGGCTCCATTTGGATGGTGGAGCCTGAGAAACCTCACAGTTTTAGACCCTTTATAACTAGATGAAGTGAAGTCAAGAGCTGTGTTTGTTTGGCAGGTGTACCTGCCTAGTACAGACAGTTTGTACCAGCTACCATCTTCCTTTCTTGCTTTCCTTTTATTATTTTAAACTCCCTTTCACTGATACATGTCTTGGTTTTTAAAAAAGTTATATTGCATGTGCTAATTTCTAGTTCCAAGGGATGTATGGTTGAGCTCCATGACCTCTGAGGCTCCTTGCCATTCTGTGATGCTGGGACTGGAAGTCAGGGGGAGTTCAGCACCTCCTTTCTGAGCCGTCTTGGACATTTGCCATCTCAGAACTTAATCTTATCCATCTTGAAGTCTGCCACTTTTCAGCTGTGTGGAGATGCTACCAGCCTCCCAAACCGCAAAAACGGTACAGAAAACTGCATTTGACCCCTTGGGGACTCACTCGTCTGTGTGGAATACTGCCAGGCTCCAGAGACATGAAAATGGTGCAGAACCTGTTTGTTTGACATGTTGGGATTACTCATTGGCATCTCCACATTCAAAAGTGCAAAAATAATTGAGGTATGTAATAAGGAACCCAAGGCCACACAAAAACCTGAGGTGTGGCACACCCCCCAACAGGGAGGGACCAAAAGAAAGGCTTCCAAGGGAAGCCTCCTGGACTTTAGTATGCAGAATGAGAGTTTTTTGGTGGTGTTCTCAAAACTGACCAGCCATGCTAGGGACGCATAATATGGTAGCTTTATACTATGCCAGTTTAGCTTCAGGTCTAACTGCTGTGATAAATCCTTTTTTCTGTATCACTCTTGGCTCTGCTTCTCTGTCCCCCGATGAGTGCCCACAATCTCAGTTCACCCTAAGTTCGATTGATTAACACTCCGTATTTGAGGACCATAGTGAGTAGCAAAGAACAATATATTTTCAAATGCCAGCATCTATGAAGATAGGGGCCCTTGGGTTGACTTAGAGACTGGCTGCCACTTCAGCTTCCCACTCAGCAAATCATGTCTCCGACTCTCACATTAGGACAAGGTACAGGCAGTACCTTGTAGGAAGCTCCTGGTAGGATCTGGGCACTGTTCTAAGAGCTTTGCATGCATTAATTTACTGAATCTTTACAACCTGTGAGGTGGGTACACGGGTTATCCCTGTTGTATGGTTTAAGAAACTGGAGCACAGAGTGGTTAAGAAACCAATGCTGTATGTATAGTATGATTCAGAATGCCAGATACTGCTTGAGACTTCTCATTTTTCTTACTTTGCCAGCTTCTCATTTCGGAATAGAGATCCTTGAGCTGCATCCCTTTAACTGCTGACTATCTCCTCTGCCTTCTCCCATCATAGACTGTGTTCCCTAAGCCAGAAATACAGGGCTCAGAGGTCCCTGGAAATAGGAGCTTGAACCTGAATGCCGCCCTGGTGGAGTATCTCCTGGGCCTGCTACCCCCATCTCAGCTAGCACTGTGGAAGTCCAGCTGCTGCCAAACTAGGCCATGGGGAGGGAGGAACTCTGGCTTTCAGAAAATAAAACAGAGTTTAGTAGCTGCCTGAGTTTTGAAAGGAGAGAGAGCAAGGAAGATATGGGGCTAAGGGCTTTCACAGTCTCCCCACCCTGCCTGTGGGTTATTTCCCATCCCTCACACCCAGAAACAACAAATGGCCCCTGCTGAATAAGCACATTGCTGTTTTCTGGGCCTTTGTGCCCTTGTTTCCTGGTGCTCTCTGCCAGCTCATTCCTACTGACTTCAAGGCCCAGCTAAGAGTCACTCTCTGAGATCTCTTCCTCTAGGCCCATGCACCTCAGACTTTAAGGTACATGGAGCCCTTGTGCAAAGTCTTACTTGGAGGCCTTGCTGAATTGCAGATTTTAATTCAGTAGGTGTGAGGTAGGGCCTGAGACTCTGCATTTCTAACAAGCTCCTGGGGCATATAGATGCTGTTGATCTTTATCAAAAAGGCTCTAGATCTCATTTTTCCTTTAGTCCTTTTTGGAAACTTAAGCCTGAAGAAGCTATGTTTTATACTAACAGAGTTAGTATATGTTTTATACTAATCTATGTTCTATACTATGTTTAAAACTATGTTTTATACTAAAACTATGTTTTAACTATGTTTTTATACTAAAACTATGTTAAAACAATGTTTTAACTAACTATACTAACTTAAGCCTGTATGTAGAAGGATGTTTTATACTAACTCAAGCTAATTTGGCTTTTCACAATTAGTAAATTCTTTGGGTAGATACGTGTGGGGACCAGTGTCCTGGTTTGCCTGGCATGGTGGCTTTGGCTGGGACATGGGATTTTCACTGCTGAAACTGTGAAAGTCCTGGGCAAACCAGGATGAGTTGGTCTCCCTGCTTCTGGTGGTTATAGCTGGGTTGGGGCTATACCTCTCCTTTACTTATTTGTTTATTTATTTACTTATTTATTTATTTATTTTTAAGATTTTATTTATTTGTGAGAGAGAGAGCGAGAGAGAGCACACAAGCAGGGGGTAGTGGCAGGCAGAGGGAGAAGCAGGCTCCCTGTTGAGCAAGGAGCCTAACATGGGACTGGATCCCAGGACCCCAGGGTCATGATCTGAACCAAAGGCAGATGCTTAACGACTGAGCCACCCAGGAGTCCTGCCCCTCCTATTTTATAAACTCCACGTCAGGTGAGGTCTTAGATAAAATTTGCTAAAGCTATGTATGTTTATTAGTCAGCAGGTACAAAAACAGTCCTACAATGGTCCTATAGCCCAAAGAAGGACAATAGTTCGTTTCTTTTTCTTTTTCTTTTTCTTTCTTTCTCTTTCTTTCTTCTTTCTTTCCTTCCTTCCTTCCTTCCTTCCTTCCTTCCTTCCTTCTTTCCTTTCCTTTCCTTTCCTTTCCTTTCCTTTCCTTTCCTTTCCTTTCCTTTTCTTTCCTTTCCATTCTTTCGTTCTTTTCTTGAGAGGTGGGGTTGGGTGGGGGGCGGCAGAGGGAAAGGAGAGAGAGAATCTTAAGTATTGTGTCCATGCCCAGTGTGGACTGCGACGTGGGGCTGGGTCTCATGACCCTGAGATCTTGACCTGAGCTGAAATCCAGAGTTGGACGCTGTACCAACTGAGCCACCCACGCGCCCCCCTACAACTGGTTCTTAAGGCTTTGGGGGAAGGCCCATTGTGTCCCTTAGGAGAGTACCACTTCTCTGTAAAGTGGACTGAAGGATATTACAGTGATGGAACCAGCCAAACTTGCAGTTGGTTCAAGCGACAGCCTCTATGGAGAGAGACCAGGACCGAAGAAACACTAGACCTCAGGCACTGCACCAAAAATATTAGACTGCTTGTTGAATTTGTATAATTCATTAAAGCAGAGCAATGGGCTTTGTTCTGCAGCCAGCGAGGTGCCCTGAGGGCTTCAGAGCAGAGGGCCTGTGCTCAGGGGTGTTGGGTTCAGCCAGGGAATCAGCTCTGTGCCTTTCTCAACCTTAATTAGATTCAGGTTTTGTTGGTCTTTGCGATATTTTGCCTGAAGGATGGGTGGAAGTTCACCTCAAGAAGTGACCACTGCTTAAATGTATTTTTCTCCACATTCCTTGAGCTTCCTCTTGTGTTTTTCAACAGCAGAAAGAAAAGAGAAGCACAGAATTGGTTTCTTTGGGCTCTGGGGAGCACACAAAACAAGACCCCTCCCTGCATTCAGAAAAGCCAAATTGTTTGGGGCCCTGGGATTGTGTTGGAACAGCTGAAGTTTTTTTTTTTTCCTAAGGAAGAAGGAGGATCTCTTTCTAATTGAGCCTCGGTCTCTTAAAAAAATTATTTTTATAAACTTCTGTTTGTTTTCCTGGAAGAAAAGAAAGAGTGAAAGTGAGAGAGAGAGAGAGAGAGAGAAAGACAGAAAGAGACAGAAAGAAAGAAAGGAAGAAAGAAAGGAAAGAAAAAGTGAGATTTTCCTTGCCTCCAGGCCTCTCAGAAGACACTAGCTTGGAGAGTGGAGTTTACGCTGCTGGGGTGGAAGTTCTATGAACAGATTTTTCGGAGCAAGTGTTAGCATTAGTGAAGCTCTCATCCTCCCTGTGGATTTGTACACCAACCTCTGACACCCATTCAGTGAAACAACTTCACCTTTCACCTACTTTCTTTGTTTTCCAGCTGTTTGGTTCGTGCTTTGTGTGCACATGGGAGCAACTCTTTTATTTTGTTTGCTTATATCATTTTCCTTCAACGAAGAGGAAGGATTGAGATCCTCGGGTGAGGTTGTGGAAGTTAGGAGACCAGGAGACCAGGGCGGTGTGAGTGTGTCATTGTTGGAAGGGACTCCAAAGGGCTCTAGAGATTTGTGGCTCAGAGTTGGATGGCAGCCCTCGTTTCACAGAAAAAGACTGAAGAACCCGAGACTTGGAGAGGAAAAATGGCTTACTTGAGGCTGGCAAATGAATAATGAGATCTGAAATTTTTTTTTTTAATTTTATTTTATTATATTATGTTAATCACCATACAGTACATCCCCAGATTCCGATGTAAAAGTTTGATGCTTCATTAGTTGCGTATAACACCCAGTGCACCATGCAATACGTGCCCTCCTTACTACCCATCACCAGTCTATCCCATTCCCCCACCCCCCCCCCTCTGAAGTCTTCAGTTTGTTTCTCATAGTCCATAGTCTCTCATGTTTCATTCCCCCTTCTGATTACCCCCCTTTTCTTTATCCCTTTCTTCCCCTACCGATCATCCTAGTTCTTATGTTCCATAGATGAGAGAAATCATATGATAATTGTCTTTCTCTGCTTGACTTATTTCACTTAGCATTATCTCCTCCAGTGCCGTCCATGTTGCAGCAAATGTTGAGAATTCGTTCTTTCTGATAGCTGAGTAATATTCCATTGTATATATGGACCACAGCTTCTTAATCCAGTCATCTGTTGAAGGGCATCTCGGCTCCTTCCATGATTTGGCTATTGTGGACAATGCAGCTATGAACATTGGGGTGCATATGGCCCTTCTCTTTACTACGTCTGTATCTTTGGGGTAAACACCCAGTAGTGCAATGGCTGGGTCATAGGGTAGTTCAATTTTTAACTTTTTAAGGGACCTCCACACTGTTTTCCAGAGTGGCTGTACCAACTTGCATTCCCACCAACAATGTAGGAGGGATCCCCTTTCTCCACATCCTCTCCAACAATTGTTGTTTCTTGCCTTGTCTATCTTTGCCATTCTAACTGGCGTAAGGTGGTATCTCAGTGTGGTTTTGATTTGAATTTCCCTGATGGCTAATGATTTTGAACATTTTTTCATGTGTCTGTTAGCCATTTGTATGTCTTCATTGGAAAAGTGTCTGTTCATATCTTCTGCCCATTTTATGATTTGTTTATTTGTTTCTCGTGTATTGAGTTTGAGAAGTTCTTTGTAGATCTTGGATACCAGTCCTTTATCTGTGGTGTCCTTTGCAAATATATTCTCCCATTCCGTGGGCTGTCTCTTAGTTTTTTTGACTGTTTCCTTGGCTGTGCAGAAGCTCTTTATCCTGATAAAGTCCCATAAGTTCATTTTATCTTTTATTTCTCTTGCCTTTGGAGATGTGTCGTGAAAAAGGTTGCTCTGGCCGATGTCATAGAAGTTGTTGCCTATGTTCTCCTCTAGAATTTTGATGGATTCCTGTCTCACATTGAGGTCTTTCATCCATTTGGAGTTTATTTTTGTGTATGGTGTGAGAGAGTGGTCAAGTTTCATTCTTTTGCATGTAGCTGTCCAATTTTCCCAGCACCATTTATTGAAGAGACTGTCTTTTTTCCACCGGATGTTTTTTCCTGCTTTATCAAAGATTAGTTGCCCAAAGAGCCGAGGGTCCATTTCTGGGTTCTCTATTCTGTTCCATTGGTCGATGTGTCTGTTTTTGTGCCAGTACCATGCTGTCTTTGTGATCACAGCTTTGTAGTACAGCTCGAAATCCGGCATTGTGATGCCCCCAGCTTTGTTTTTCCTTTTCAACAGTTCCTTGGAGATTCGGGGCCTTTTCTGGTTCCATACAAATTTAAGGACTATTTGTTCCAGTTCTTTGAAAAATGTCCTCGGTATTTTGATCGGGATAGCATTGAAAGTGTAGATTGCTCTGGGTAGTATGGACATTTTAACTATGTTAATTCTTCCAATCCATGAGCATGGAATATTTTTCCATCTTTTTATGTCTTCCTCAATATCTTTCAAAAGTGATCTATAGTTTCTAGGATATAGGTCCTTTACGTCTCTGGTTAAGTTAATTCCAAGGTAACGTATGGTTTTTGGTGTTATTGTAAATGGGATGGATTCCCTAATTTCTCTTTCTTCAGTCTCGTTATTCGTGTATAGAAATGCAACTGATTTCTGGGCATTGATTTTGTATCCTGCCACCTTACTGAATTGTTCTATAACTTCTAATAGTTTGGGAGTGGATTCCTTTGGGTTTTCCATATAGAGTATCATGTCATCTGCAAAGAGAGACAGTTTGACTTCTTCTTTGCCGATTTGGATACCTTTGATCCCTTTTTGTCTTCTGATTGCTGTTGCAAGGACTTCTAACTATGTTGAATAATAGTGGCAAGAGTGGGCATCCTTGTCGTGTTCCTGATCTTAAGGGAAAGGCTTCCAGCTGAGATCTGAAAATTTTTTTAATGCTCAGTTAAAATTCATGGAGTCTCAGGGTTGAAAGGGACCTTAACAGTTTGTGTCAAACTTCAGGCAGACGCTCAATTTCCGGTCTCTGTGTCCTCGTGAAATGGCTGTATGGCTACTGCTGGCCTCATCAGGTGATGGGGCATCTGCCACCATCCCAGAAAGTGGGGCTTTATTTGATGATTCCCTTGGGTGAAGGATATTTTGACCAGGACTGTGTTTTGTTTCTGAATACATTAATTTCAATTAGAATTATACCAATGTTGATGAATTTTCATTAGGAAGGTATTTCCTGGAGCAAACTTTATTTAGTTTGAATCAGTTCATTGTAGGACACCTAAGAGCCTTTAATTTCCACAAAGTATGAAGCCTCTCCTAAACATAACCCCTTAATTTGGGCAGAATATCTTGTAGCTCTAACTGTTTGGTAGAACAAACTTAGGAAAATGCTAATCTGAGCTATGGAATTAATTCTAAAATGGTACATGTAAATTTAATTTTTTTTGAATCAATATTTTAAATGTGTTAGAGGAATTTACCACTCAAAAGGAGTCAATGGAAAATATATTACTAAGTGAAAAGAGCCATATTTATATAAGATAAATCAGTTTTTTATTAATATATGTATTATAGATCATTTTGGAAATGGATTTTAACAATGCTTATTTTGTGTGTGAAATTTTGGGAGAACTTTCTTTTGCTTGTCTGTAGTTCCTTAATTTCCGTATTGAACAGCATCCCAACAACAAAAACTCTCAAAATAACCAATGATGAATCCTTTAGGAAAATGAAGAATGCTTTGGGTAGAGAGAATAAGCATTATTTTCTCTTTTATTTTTTTTAAACTAGAGAGATTCTCTCATTCTCTCTGAGAAATACATAGCTAAACTGTCATTTTCCTCCTTCCCCTGACCAAAATCCTACCATGATACATTTGTGCATATCAAGTCTAATCTCTTCTGCCTTATTGTTAAGAACCTGTGGAACCCGACCCCATTTTATCTCTCAGATTTACCTAAAACTGGTCCCATTCTGATGACATTTTAGTCAAGCCCATGTCTTGTCTCCAGACCTGTTGTCCCCAAGTGTTTTCTGCTCCAGTGTCCTTGTTTATTTATTTTTTAAATTGGAATGTCCTATCTCTCCAAATTGAAGGCCATTTGTTCTATGAGACCTTAACTGATTTTTCCCTTTTCTAACTTCCTGTGGCAGTTCTAGTCTATATTGTGTCTATACTATGTCTATACTATATCTAGTCTACAGCATTTAACACTCACTGATTGATTGTGCCACCTAGGCTCAGCCTTTGATGCTGAGTGGCAGAGGCTAACTTAGCTTGCTGTCTGGAGGATTTGAATGCTTGAAAGACATGCTAAGTAGCCCGGAATGATGAGATGAGTTGGAATCCAGAGAAATAGACCAAGAAGACATCAGTTGGAGTGGCTGAGCAAATGAGCAGCTAGAGAGATGCTAGAGCAAGCAGGGGCATGAGGTGTGAATAAGCATAGAGAAGGTGGTGGCCTCTTATTCCTCTCATGTTGGTGTGGTTTGTCTGGGCTGGGGACTGACTGCCACTGCACACTGGTACCCTCTTTAAGAGAGCAAAGCAGGGAGTTCTCTGGAATACCTCCAGGTCTTTTCCAGGCCTCCACATAGTCATTGCCACCCGAAGTCCAGGTTGATTCAGACACTGTAACCAATTAGAAGAAACTCAAGGTAGAAGTAGCTTAGGCAAAAACTCACGGTATCCAATAAGCAATCAAATAAGCAAGCTGTAGGAAGTATGGCTGCAACTTGACTTCAGGAACTGGGTGCCTAGACTTGGATGCTGCCAAGAATCTTTTTTATCTCCCTAACCTCTGTTTCTCTCTGCATTTTGATCTTCTGTCTTGCAGATAGCATTCTTTCACATGGTTGAACACGTAGACATAAAAAACTCCTAAATTTTATATCTTTCAACTTCCACTATCAGAGACTGATTCTTTTATTCCAGTTGGGAGAATCCCAAGGAGGGGCTCTAATTGGCCTGCCTTGGGTCAAGTGCTCACCCCTGACTAATCAAACGTGCGGGGGGGAGTCAAGGCCATGTAGGACGCTGCCGTGTAGATAGGGGTGGGGTGAGTAGTTCCCGGGAGGAGGGGGTTCTGGCAAACAATCCCGTGGCACGGCAACTACTGTGTTCAGGATAGTGCTCAATACAGACATGTTGGTCAGTATGCTGGAAATCAGGAAGGAAGAATTATGGTTTACCTCACCACCCTTCCTATTGTTAGAGCAAAGTCAACAGGTCTTTATTGAGAGTTGCCCTCTGGGGATTTGATAATTGTTGGACTAGCCTGCAGCTCTGTACACTGTCATTTTTTTCTGCTCTATTAATCCCAGGACCTGTGGCTACATTCAGACACCCAACAACCCTGACATTTCTTTGCCCTGCAGAGAACTCCTAATGACTTCCATTGTTATCTTGGTCTTGGTGACTGCTGAGTCACTTCATTTCCCAGAGGGAGAATGATGAAGTCACAACACTGCCAGGTTATCAGCAGCCATAAGCTCTGGATGGAATGTTTCTGGGGAGAAATGTGAGTGAACAAAGGAACCTGACACTTCTTATAGTAGAGGGCCATTAGCTCATCCTGGGTAGGTCAGCTGGATGGCAGGAGGGAATAGGAGGAGCATTAGCATAAAATGCTTAACTCTAGAAGGTCTCCTCCAGCACTAGAGGCACCAAAACCAGTAAGTTCCTGGTTCATAAGGCTGGTGGAGAGTCTGCTGTTAGAAAATTAGATGAGGGATAAATCTGTGAGGTAGGGAAGGAAGGTGGCATAAAGACCCAGACATGCCTAGGTCCCCTTGTTTGATCTCTTCTTGCTCCATTCTGGCTTCTGCTGCTTGATCTGGGCTCCCCAGCTGCCTATGCCCCCCACCTCTCATTTCCAGTCACTGCTGGGCTTTTGACCTACCAATTTATTCAGGGTTTATGCCTCTGCGTCTCTGTTCTGGCACATGGATTTTGTCGGAATCTCCTGTGGTCCCTTGACCTGTCTTTTGAGCCCTTTTTGTGACCTGTTCTGGAGGTGGTTCATCCAGGTGGTACTAGGCAGCCCAAGCTCCACATCCCTCCCTGGTACCTGACTCCAAACTTACTGGTGCAGCGCCCAGGTTTGTTGGTTGGAGCTTCTTTCTTTGCTGGGCCCCAACAGTGCTATGTAGGACTTAATCCAGACTGTATTAGTATTGCCTCTTTACTTGTGACTACTTCCCGTCTAGCCCATGTTGGACTCATCTGTGTACCCCCAGCATCTGCCACAGAGCCTGGCACAGGGAAGGCTCAGCCATGATTATCAGGGGATTGGGGAAATGTTCACTGTTGCCTTTTCCCTACACCTTTGGGTTCAGATGCAGCTTATCACCATGCTCTTTCTTGTTCTCCTTTTCCACCTGCTTTCCTTTCTTCTCCAGCCAGTTTGTCTGAAAGAGTTTGTGTGTAGTGGTTAAGAATGTGGATTCTAAAATCAAATTATCTGGTTTTATTTAATTTTATTTTTCTAAAAGATTTAATTATTTATTTATTTTCCAGAGAGAGAGAGAGAGAGAGACAGAGTGAGAGCAAGCACACACACAAGCAGGGGTAGTGGCAGACAGAGGGAGAAGCAGGCTCTGAGCAAGGAGTCCAATGTGGGACTTGATCCCAGGACTCTGGGATCATGATCTGAACCGAAGGCGGATGATTAACGACTGAGCCACCCAGGTGTCCCCAATTATCTGGTTTTAAATCCTGTCTTTTTCACTTCTTAACTTTGTGGCTGTGCAGGTTGCTTCACTTCTTTGTGCTATAGTTTCTTCATCTGTCAGATGGGAGTAATAATAGATACAACCTCATAGGGCTGCTGGGAGGATTAAATGTATTAATATGAGTAATGTGCTTGGAACAGCAAGCATGTGGTATGCAGTAGGCATTCTAGAAGTGCTGGTTGTTGTTGTTGTTCTCTCTGTCTTCACTGTTCATTCCCATGAGGGTCATTTGACTTTGTTCCCACTTGTGTTCTTGGGCTAACCCTCAACCTACCCTCTTCTTGTGTTCAATGTTTATGCCTCAGCCTTAGTCTCTGGCCCACACAGCCAAATATTTGCAAACACACATTTCTAATTGGCTAACTCTAGAGCTGTAGCCCAGGAGACAGCCAGCCTCATTCCTTTTATGTGTTAGCATCACCTCCTCTACCAGTGGCTCTTTCCTCAGGCCAGGGCCTGGCTCAAAACCTCATCCTTTTAATGGCTGATTGAGGGAGCTGTAAAGGAGTAAGGCTTATCCCTGCTGCTAGATCAAAGATTGGCACACTTTTTTATAAAGGGTCAGGTGGTAAATATTTGAGGCTTTGTGACCGCACATGGTCTCTGACCCTTTTCTATAAATCTCTGATTTGTAGCATTTGGCAATTTCCATGGTGTCAATACTTGCACCACGGCCAATTTCATGCTACAGGTGTGAGGCCACTGAACTTGAGGCGGGGAAGAGAGATGCATGATCAGATCTCTGTGGCTGTAGCATACCATTAAGGCATACCCCCTTCCCTGCTCACTCTTGCACTGCTAAGGCCCAGACACCTCATTGGAGAAAACTTGAAAGAAACCTTAGCTCCCACAGTCCCTGCCTCAAGATTAGGCTCTTTTCTGTGTTTTGGTAGATGGGTATAATTATCTTGCCCTTCCAGACTTCCTATATTTCAGCCTTGGCCTGCTTTGATCGCCAACCCCTGTGTGTTCATCTGACCCCCTGACTCCCTGAGTTCGTGTGGAGCACAGATGGTTGTACACTTCCTGATGTACCCTGGCTTCCTGGCTGTCAAATATCTGACGTGCTTCTGAGCACAGAAGAGCATATCCACTCTACCTCCCGCAGGGGTTTCTGGCTTCCAGACTGTGACCTGCCTTTGCCACTCCCTTCCAGTTCTCACAGCACACCCCTTGGGACTCCAGGAGGCTCACTCTCATCGTACTGATTGGGAACTTAGTTCCCAGTTCAATTCTTCTTTCCCTGTCCTGGCTCCTGTCTGATCAGCACCATCTGTGTGTGAAACCCGGACGTGATTTTCACCGCCATTGATTCACACAAAAAATAATTACTTGGTATTTTCTGTGTGCCAGGTCCTGTCTAGGCTTGGAGGATATCTTCGTGAACAAAACAAGTAAGGATTCTCTCCCCTTGGGGAGATTATGTTAAAGTGTGGGGAACCACATACTAAACAATAGGCATAATACATTAACAATATATTATAAAGAAGGTGATACGCAGGATGGAAAGAGTGAGCAGTGGAAGACAAGCTGACAGTGCTGATAGAAGGCACGTGGTTAGAGTGGCCTCTTTGACAAGGTGATACTTGAGCAAAGCCTTAAAAACTACTCCATGTGTTCTGTACTTTCATACACAACATCTGCTCATCATCAACACCTGGTCATATGGGTAGGTCACTCACTTCAGCCCGAGAACTTCAGGACTTTATGTTTCTCGCAGAGGGACTATTTACAGTAAGAGAGGCAGAAAGTGTTATAATTGTGTGCTTGGGCTTGGGCTTTGGTGTAGAAAACGTGGCCTTGAATCCTTGCTCCGTGGCCAATTAGAGCAGCTGTAAAGGTTTATCTAATTCTTTGGACAGTGCGTTTCTTGAGGGCAGCAGCTGGATCTGTCTTGTTCACCCTGTTACCTCCATGCCTAACATAGCGGTATCTGACTCTATTAGTACTTGTGAAATGAATGAGTTCAAAGTTAGGTTTTTGGTTTGCTCATTAGCCATATTGTCCTGGGAAAATTCCTTTCTGAGCTTTTAGTTCCTCATATGTAAAACGAGGATGTTAATCATTATAAATAGAGTAACCATCTCATTGTGTTACTGTATGAATTAAATTGTAAGAATTTATAATGCATGTAGAACACTTATCACAGTGCCTAGCACACAGCTAGTGTTTAATAAATGTTAGGAATGGTTACTGTTTGTTATAGTCAGCATGGAGAATCAATGTTCTATGTCAGAGACGCTATTATGGAAAGATTGCTTGCTTCCTTCTTCAGTAACTTGGTCCTATCAACCAAGCCTGCACAGTTGTAACCTTTGAGGGAGTGTGAGAGGTGTGCACAGGGGTAGATGGTGGGTAGGTAGGGGCTGGAGGAGCCTAGGAACAGAGGAGAGAGCCCAGGTAGTAGGACTGAGGGGGTCCCTGGAGCACTGTGGCCAGGGAAGGGGCTATTGTATAAACAGGCAGTCACTCAGCCAGAGTTGGGGAGTGGAGTTGCAGTGTGTACATAATAACACATAGCAAGGGGATTGATGGAATGTTAACTGAGATTAAACAGAGTAATTATTAGGGCATAGGCATCACAAGTGGAGCCTGGAGACAAGGCCTAGATCCTTGTCCTGTGCCATGGTCTTTCTCCATCTTAAAGTGTCTTCTTAGTCCAAGTTCCCTGGCTTTCCCAGCAGTCCCCAGTGTCTGCTGAACCAACTCTTTTGCCTCTTTGATTGTCTTCAATCTGGACTCCAAAATTTGCCTCTCATGAAGCAGTCAGCCTGGATGGGACCCCTGCTGTCTGTATGGGCATGGCCAGGGGCATCACTTGCTAACTCATTAGGAATGTAACCATCACTGTGGTTGTTCCAGTGAGTATAGACCGTCATTCAGGGCTGTTACACAGAAGGCAGCGTTCTGACCAAACAGGCCCGGTGGTTGAAGGCTTCTCTTCCTACTAGATAGACTCCTGGCTGGAAGCAGATGTTTTACGGAAGTCAGTTGCCATCCAGTTAGTTGGCAATATTTGTTTAGAACCCACTGCACGTCTGTCCCTGTGATGAGGGAGACACATTTCAATGCAGAAAAGATAATGATGCTCATCAGAATCTCTGATTATTTCCTGAGGATTGATTCCTAGAAGTGGCTTTACTTTTCTAAGGGTTAAGAATACTTTTCAGGCTCTTTATGCATATTGCCATATTGACTTCCAAAAAGGATGTACCAATTCACATGCCCACTCATTGCATTTGATAATGCTCATTTTATTATACCTTTGCTAGTACTAGGTATTATTAAAAGTTTTAAATATATATAAAAGAGAGACAAAATGGCATTTCTTTGATTAAAGCTTAATTTTTTATTAAAAAAGGAATTGAACATTTAAAAATGTTTGTTTGCTATGGAGATAATAATACTTGATATCCTCACCATGGTAGGTCTTGTAGAATTTTAACTTTATCTTTTTTTGGCTGAATTTTATTTTTGGCATTTGTTTTTTTAAAAACACATATAGCAAAATTTACTTTCTTTGTTATTGTGTACATTTTTCTGATTTTGGCAAGTACTCAGAGTGTGTAACTACTAACACAATCAGAATATAAAGTTTTCTCCTCAAAATTCCCTTATGCTGCTCTTATAGTCAAACCTTCTACCATCTGTTAGCCCCTGGCAACTACTGATCTATTCTATGCCTATATTTTTGCCTTTTCCAGAATGATAAAACAGTGTCTTTAATAGAGCAAAAATTTTTAAATTTTAAGTCCAATTTATCAGTATTTTTCTTTTTTTGAAGTTTTAATATAAATTTTATTAAAAATTTTTAAATTTAATTTTATCCTTTTATTATGTTGTTAGCCAACATATAGTACATTTTTAGTTTTTGATGTAGTGTTCAATGATTCATTAGTTCTATAACATAATATTTTTCTTTAACATATTGTGCTTTGTTGTCCTACCAAGAACTTTTTGCCCAGCCCAAGATCACAAATATTTTTTCCTCTGTTTTCTTCTAAAAGTTTTCTTATTTTACATTTATGTCTATAACCCATTTTGTTAGATTTTGTGCAAGGTGTGAGATGTTGGTCAAGATTCATGTTTTTGTATATTGATATCCAGTTGTTCTGTACCATTTGTTGAAAAGTCTACCCTTTTTCTATTTAAATGCCTTTGCACCTCTGTCAAAAATCAGTTGACCATATGTGTTTTTTTCTGACCTCTCTATTGTGTTCCACTGATTTAGGTATCTATCCTATCCCTATACCACATTGATTATTGTATTATAGTCTTGATTATAGTAAGTTCCTATATTTTTGCCTCCTCCAGAATGATGTATAAGTGGAATCATATAGTGTATAAAATTTGTGTCTAGCTTGTTTCACTTAGAATAATGAATGCCTTTGAAATTCACCTAAGTTGTTGTATACCTCAATCTGTCATTCATTTTTATTGCTCAGTAGCATTGCATTATATGGATGTACTAGAGATTTATTAACCATTCACTTGCTGTTATTTTTTGAAGTTGGTTTGGCTATTATAGTTCCTTTGCCTTTTTAAGAATCAACTTCTAAGTATCTTTAAAACTTTCCCTCTTATTGGGACAATGTTGGAATTTCCATAAGTCTAGAGATTGGTTTGGGGAAAATTAACATTAACAATACTGAGCTTTCTAATCTATGAATATGGTATATCTTTCTATGTATTTAACTCTTAAAATTTTTTTCATCAGTGTTTTATAGTTTTTAGCTTATACCTAAGTCTTTCATGTTTTGGACTTGTCAGTGGTATTGTTTTAAAAATTTCAGTTTCAAATTGTTCTTTGCTAGTATAAAGAAATATAATTAGTTCTTTGTATATTGATCTGTTTCTAATTTTGTCCTCTTGGAAAACACTTCCTATTGTAAAGAAGTCCAGTTTATTCTGGTGGAGAGACCATGTGGAGAGAGACTGGAAGATAAGAGGCCATGTGACAGGGAACTGAGGTGTCCCAGCCAACAGTTAGCACCCACTGCCAGATTTGTGAGTGAAGCCATCTTTGATGTTGTAGCCTCAGCCAAGCTCCTAACTGAATGTAGCCATGTCAGTTAACCCAGATGACACTATATAGAGCTGAAGAATTGCCCATCTGAGCCCAGCCTTCCCACAAAATTGTGAGAGATAATATGCCTTTGTTGTTTTAAACCATCAAGTTTTGGGGAAGGTTTGTCACACAGCAATAGACAAATGATACCAGGCTTATAATAGTTCACTTAGCTAGTCCTGGCCACCATAGCCTGGCCATGAGTGCTAGGCTTTCATATTTCTTACTGAGTCTCCTTGTTGCCAGAGTCAAGCCTTGTATCCCCAGGGATAGCAGCTGGCTGCCAAGTCACAGCTCTCCCTCTTGCCCACTTACTTCACAGTGGTGTAGTCCAGATGGCCTACATCTCTGCTTGAACTTGCATTTGGCCACTTAGAGGCCTCTGCTAGCCTTGCTGTGCTGACCCTGGCTGGCGACTGTTTGCTCACTTGGCTGACAGCTGCCTGTCTGCTTGATTCCTTGGGTCTTCACCACCATGTCCTCTCTCTGGTCTGATCAAATGCCCTAGGACATTCGTTTGCAATACCTCCTTCCCACCTCCTGATATGAGATTCTTTCTCTGTGGGGACTGTTTCATGCTGCTACAAGTAGATCAGTATCGCTCAGACTTGAAACCCCAGCTGTAGTTCTAAGAATTGGCAGCTGCTTAAACCTGATCTAGAACCTACAGAGTGGCTGGATTTTATTACTTGCTCAGTGAAATGATTTGGAACCTTGGGGATATGTTAGTTAAAAAAAGTGAGTCATAGCAAATACTTTCCTGGCTTGCCCTTAACAGCTGTACAATTTGGGACAAGTTCCTAAGCTTCTATAAACCACATTTTCTTTACTTGCATAATAGGGATAATAATTCTTGATAAGATAATACATACGCATTGTTGAGCAACATGCCTGGCACATAGCGATTGCTTAATAGTAGTAGTTACTATAATTAACATTGAAAGTCAAAGATAGAAGGAGCCCTTAGAAATTATTTAATCTAAGGACCACATTTTTCAGCAGGAGAAAGTGAGGCCCAAAGAGACTGAGTGACTTGCCCAAAGTCACCACAGCTCATTAGTAGTTGAACAAGGACTAGAACACGATAGTTTCTCAACCTCTAATCTCATGCCTTTCCCATTGTACCACAGTTCTTTGGTTTGGGATGCCCTGGAGAAAAAAAGGGAAGGAAGAAACTACAAAGTATCTACTTTATTGGTTCTTTTGTATAACATGTCATTTTATCCCCATAATACTTCTATAAATTATTATCTTTGCTTTATAGATAAGACACTGGGGCTCAGAGAAATTAAAATCTTGCTTAAAGGCCCCATGGACAGTAGAATGAGGGCTCCAACCCAGGCCTGTGTGACTCCAAATCCAGCCCATGCTTCCCCACCATCTCATGCTTTTCCTGGGTCAGGGTGGGGATCCTGAGATCCACAGGGAAGAAGTGTTTCTTCAGGGCTTGGCAACAGCCTGGCTGCATTTCTTCTCAGTTCTCAGATGCAGTAGCTGGTCTGCACGCAAGAGCCTTTTATCCTTCCTTCCACACAATCCTTTTAACTGAAACCAAGTGGCCAAAGCTTAACTGTAATTCTGCAGAACTGGCGGCAAGAGGCCTGGCTGGGGCTTGGGCCGCTCACCCCAAACGTGATGTGCACAGAGAGTGGGGCTGGCATTGTTGAGCTCTCTGCTCAGCAGTGCCCAGCCAAGCCTCCCAGTCCAAATTGAGCCCTTAAATCGTTTTCCTGGCATTTGCTCAGACAGGATTTTATTTTCTAGTAATAAAAGCTCCTACATTGTAGGAAAAAAAAACAATCTGCCTTTTTTTCTAGCTTTTGTGAATGCTTCACCACCTGTCCTTTTCCCCCCTGTTTGATTTTTTTTTTTTTTTTGTGCTTGGGGCAGAGCCAGGTTGTTTTGTGCTTGCTGTCAAGTTTCGGGGAGCTCTGCATGGGCAGAGAAATGTACTCACGTTGACTGTGCCCCTGCTTCTTACTGGCAGCCTCCCATCTCACGGACTGAGAGGTTTAATCCTACAGGCTTGACTTTTGGGTCTGCGGGTGGCACAAGGAAGAGGGTCCTAGGGAAGGAGAAATGAAGTGAGTCACACTTCCCACCTAAGCCCACCAGGGCTTCCCACCTAAGAAGCTCTTGATGGCTCACCTCTTATAAGAGTTTTCGGTGGCTCCCCAGTGCCTACAGAATCTAGTGCCTACTTTCTAAGATGGTATTCAGACCCACCTGCTTCCTCAGCCTCCTTTCTTTTTGTTGGCGAAAAAGAAAAGAAGATATATATACCTAAAAAAGTGAAAATGAAATTCATCAGAATCTTTACCACCATAACACATTGGTATGTGTCTTTCCAGACCTATGTATAAATATATATCAATATATAAAAAATATAAAAATATATATATTTAAAATATGTAGATAATTTCTTTGAATCATTATTCATTTTTTTAATTAATTTTTTTTTTACAAACTGGCTTTTGAATAGGTTCAGCTATGAAATGAAAAAGACAAGACTCATTATCATCTGAATTCTAACCTGCATATATAGTAACGAGTGTTTTATGGAGCAAATCGAGGACAAACCCATACCAGTGAAATAACAAGCAAAAAGTATGTATACATATTTAAAAAAAACTTTAAGGCCTTTGCCGTTTCAATTTGCCATTCTAGCCTTGTCTTTTGACAACTCCCACAATGTACACTAGCCATCATCTACAGAGTTCCCCTTCTGTAAAAGTATCATGCACTTTCACATTTTTACAACTTTGTACCTGCTCTTCTCTCTGCCTGAAATGCTCCTGACACACTTTGTGGCACATGGTAAGTAAGCTCTAACAAAGTTAGTTACACCTCTTCACTTCCTTTCCTGTCTGGTGAGCTCCTATTTATTATTTAAAACTCTGCTGAAATAGCTCCACCTCTGTGAAACCCCACTCTCTCCCCAAACCCACACTTGTCCACTCACCAATTAGCCATTCACTATCCATTTTGGGATCTATGGGTTTGCCACCTCCCACCCCAACCTGTCTTAACACTGAGCTCTTCCAAGGATTGGCGCACAGTATGGGCTGGGGAAAGAGGCATCATCTCTGTTAGAAGCAGCAGTTTTCAGGATGAAGTTGAGCTGAGGCATATTGCAGAGGCCCAGGCACTGCCGGACTGGTCAGAGCAGCCTGTGAGCTGACATTTGGACAGAGATCCCAAATAGCTAAGGAGACCCCTGTTGTTTGCTGGCCTTCTCCCTCTCTGGCAAGAGCCAACCTTCAACCTCAGAGAACATTATAGTGCCGGAGAGCTCTCTTGGCAGACCTTGGATGAATTGTTTACTCTCTCCTTGTTGAGTGAATGGAGGCTTCTGTGTGGTATGTCCAATGCTGGGCACGTCTGAGGTGCCTCTCAGGGTGCTTGGGCCAGATTTCTAGACTTAATGGTGGTGGGCTGGGGAGGGGGAAAAACCCAGCGTCCCCACCCTTGACCAGACCTCCTGCCATATCTTTTGTGTGGGGAGCCACATTTTGTTCTCTCTGATTCACCTTTGCCCCCAGCTCCCTGCACTGTGCTTCCACCCCCATCTCCACTTAAAAGGGAATTTTTTTTATTTTCTTACTGGTGTGCAGTTGTTACCTATCTCCTCTTCTTTGCCCCCTCGCCATGCAGCTCCCGTGTCATAATCTTGCACATCTTCCATCTGCCCTTCCCTCCTCTTCCAGACTTGGAAACACTGAGATGAGAGTCAGGAGAAATGGTTTACTGGATGCTGCACCTGATTCGAGCAGCATTTGTTGAAAGTGTGAGTTAGGTGCTTCAAAATGCCGTGGCTCACTTTTGGGGGTCCGCATCAAGAGAAGGGGCTTCTAGCCTTGCTGGGTAACACACTTCTGTTCTCAGGCTTCCTGAGAATGAAAAAATGAAACAATAGAAGTGGTGGAAAACCATTCACTTCTAATGGTACTGAACTCACATGATGTCCTCGGGTCTTACCAACCTGCGAGGATCACTATTGGGGTCATATTAGGGGTTATGGCCTATATTTTGCTGACCCTTGCCCCTGAGACTTTGTCCCCCAGAAGGATTTCACAGCCACTCACAAGTACTCCTTTCTTCCTCTCACAACCATATTGGTACTGTCTCTGGATCACCTGGAAGCTTGCGGGTGAGGTACAGTGGGTGTCTTATATGCTCATGTCTACACCAAGAATGCTTTCCCCTCCTGTGGAAATTCTTCAAGTGACTAAGCAGCATCGAATGCTCTAGAGTTTTCCCTGTGCTAGGAAGAGCACTCTCCCCTCCGTTGTTCCCCACCTACACCTCCCTACCCCCACTCCTGTCCCATTTCGCATCTTAATTTGTCATTAGGCCTTAAAGGGATAATGTCATGTGTGAAAACAGCTCCCCTGGCTTCTGCATGGAGCCCCTCTTTCCGCTGAGTTCTGACTTCTGGGTGTGGCACCGGGCTAGCATACATGCTGCAGCTTCCTACCCATCTTTGTCTCTTTTTCGGGCATGTGAGCAAAACCACTTCCTCATCCTCATGTGGAATGACTCCCAGATGCCCCAGATGCCAGTTCAGGCATGACTGAAAGCAGTTAGGCTCAAGTTGGGACCCCACTAAAATGACAAATGTTTTTCCAGTTCTTTCCAGTTTACAAAAATCCTTTTACATAACATTCTTTCCCTCAGTCTTTGAAATAGCCCTTTGAAGTACATGTTGTCTACAGTCTCACTTTATGGGGAGTATAACAAGTTGAGCTGCTTATTTAGTATGTGTCAGAGCTAGGAATTTTCATTATTATTTTATGGAATCCTAGGCTCCCTCTGTAATAGGACCACAACACCCAAGACTTAGATAGTTGAGGAGGATGTGGATAAAGTCAGAATGGCTGTCTTCAGACCTAGAGTTGGATGCAACTGGCAGCACTCAGTGATGATTGAAATCTCTGATACAGCAATGGCTAGAATTGTGCAGTTCAGGCAGAAATGGTTAGACTGTCTTCCCAAAAAGCTTATGAGGCTTTTATGTTCTTTTTTGGCTGGTCTTCATTTTTTCATCTGTCCTCCACGGCACTTGGCTAAGACTGATCACGTAGTTATTTTTGTGGGTCTTTTATCATGCTTGTTCTGTTGTAGGTTACTTGAGGGCATATACTGTGTCTGTTGGATCTTTGCATGCTCCATAGCAAGAGCTATGAATATAGTAGGAATATAGTAGGTACTCAATAAATGTTGGAGGAATGAATGACTATTTCTTCGTGTTTCCCACTTAGATTTCCAAGAGGGTAATTCAACTGTAGCCATTCTTTCCCATCAGCACCTTTGCCAGAGTGTAGGAAAGGTGCATGATCAGGCAGAATAACACAAGCCTATTGGTCTCCTGTCTCATTTCTATGTCTTTATGTTGTCTAGCTACTCCCTTTTGAGCCCACGGATGCATTTCACTTCCAGTTGCCCTCCCTTCCTGAACCCCACCTCCCATTTCTGAGTCCAAACCAATTCAGGAAGTAGAATAACCACCTAGACTTGAAGGCCAGTCATTCACCCAAACTTGGGGTTTGATGGTGTAGTGACATGTTCTCCCAAGTGACATCTATCCACTTCCTGTCCATTGTTGGCCTAATCCACAGATCTGGCTTATTCCAGATCTCTAGTTCTCTTGCCCAAAGGCACTATCCCCTTTTAGGACTGGACATTGGCCCTGAACTCAGCCTGAGACTGAGCCCTGACATATGATGTGGCACTTGCCAATTCTTTTCCTGGGGACAGGAATCTGGATCTATATACCAGTCTGTTGCTGCCCATGGATGATTTGTTTACAAATAACTCCCCACCTGTCTGCCTGCCTGACTGGGGAGGGCAGATAGGATGCTTAGATTCTTCTCCATTGTGCTCCACACATTTGATTGGACCAGTTGCTTCAGTCATGCTTGGGCTTGCTGTGTCCTCTGGCCATTGTGCCTCACCCATCTGGCTGCCAGTCTGGTATTTGCCTTTGCAGCTGGGCCTATTCCTTTTGCTGAAGATCTGTGTGTGTATATGCAGGGCCAGGATTTTGTTTTGTCGTCTCTGCCTGTTTGACATGGCTGTGAGATGTCCATAGTGCCTTGTGCATACCCAAGCTAAAAATCCATTTGATTTCATCTTACTGTGCTCTTTAAGATGCTTGGCATGGAAGAAAGCTTGAAGCTAATTGGATAAACTAAGCATTAATGGTTAGGGTGATTTTTATTGATCTGTCCTGTTTCTGTTATTACCAGTTTTTTGCCCACATTCAGATTCCAAATATTGTCTCCTAGGAAACTAATATACTTGATTTAACTCAAGCCAGATATATCTTAGTCATAAGCGTCCAGGTTCCTTTTGGGAGGTGTCACTTCACTGAACTAGATTTTGTATACAGTCTGGGAATTACACCTTGGTAATCACCATTTGTGGACCCTTTTAACTTAATTGTTGTAAAAGATTTAGTCATGGCTTTCTTAAAATAGCAGTAATCATGGTAACATCTTTTTGAAAAGAGTGATTGGGTTCAAATAAATTAATGTTCCATCTAGAAAAACAGGCGATGGGATGCAGAATGAAGAGAAGTACGGAAGAACAATGTGCTTACAGTTTGGCAAAAGATCAGGGTCAGGACTTCACTCCTGAGGGAGAAGGGAAGCATTGGGTTTGATAGGTATCACCATAATATTATTGCTTTGTAAGGAGGCTGAGCGACAGGAGAGCTCAGGACTTCCAAAATCCACCTCAATTTTATGAGATATCTCCACTTGGTTTTTTAATGGACATTTCAAATCTAACCTGTCCCAAACTGAACTTATGGTTGTCATTTCTGTCCATCCTCTTCCCCTTCCCACCTCTCTTTCAAACCTGCTTCACTCTAAGTCATCTTATTTTAGTGTGTGGTAGCTTTCTTCTTTTAATTTTTCAAGTCCCAAACCTTAAACTCATCCTTTTCTTGCACATATCATATGAAACCTTTCGGAAATTCTGTGAGCTTCACTTTAAAAATAATCTGCGAGTCTGACCATTTCCCACCTCTCCATTGTTACTTCCCCAGTCATAGCTGTCATTGTCTTTCACTTGGTGTACAGGTAGGGCCTCTTAATAGGTCTCCTGATTCTACCATTGCCCCCTCTTCTTTCCTCCTGCCAGTTTATTCTCAACATAGTTTTCAGTTGCAACCATGGCTCCTGAAGTCTGTTATGGTTCCCCAGTTTACCCAGAGTAAAAGCCAAAGTCTTCATCATAGCCTCCAGGGTCTTCAGGCCCTCAATTAACATTCTGATCTTATCTATCACTTTCTTCTTTGTTAACTTTACTCTAGCCATGCTACCCTTGCTATTTCTTAGAGTGTCACGTATATTTCTGCCTCAAGGCCTTGGTGGACTGGCTGTTCTCTCTTTCTGGAATGTTCTTCCCCCAGAAATCTGATATTAGCTTGATCAACTCCCTCTCATCCTTTGAATCTTTACTTAAATGTTACCTTCTCAATGAGGCCTACCAGGACCATTTTTTTAAATAACTGTCCCCACCCTGCTGTCTATTCTAATCTTTCTTACCCGATTCTACTTCTTTCCTTGTGGTATCTATCACCTTTTCACATACTATAACTTACTTATTATGTCTCCTGTTTATTGGAAAGCTTTTAGTCTTGCCCAGAGTAGATTGGCAACAAAGGTTAGTTCTTGTTTTTATATCAGAAGACTTTAAATATTTTTTTAGTTTAGGTTTGCTTTACAAAATGTAGAACTTTCTTAAGCACCATTTTTTTTTATTGTTGAGATGAGATTCACGTAATAGAAAATAAAACATTTTAAAGTGAACAAATCAATGGCATTTAGTACATTCACAATATTGTGCAGCATCTATTTTTGGTCATACCTTTATGTAGCTATTTCCAAAATATATTTGAATCAGCAGTACCTTTAAACTTGGTCTTCCAGCGATTTCTTTTGTGCCACAAATTTAAAGACAGAAAAATGAAACCACACTGACAACATAGATTGTCTGACCTCTTGACTGTTTTACAGGAGGGAAATCTCAAACCAGGCAGCTTAGATATAGAGTTAAAAAAATAAATCCCTCTCTGTTTATAGGTCTTAAAAAAGCAAACCAACTTTCTGTGAAGTTCAATGGTTTTGTTAATTGTTTCAAGATGCTGGGGGTTTTAAAGTGTGTTGTAAAAGCACTCCATGATGACCAAACAAAACTTATTAACTAGTTCTTCCCTGTTGAGATTTTACTTGAAAATATAAAATGTGAAAGTTCATGATAGGACAGTTTTACAACTGCAGATTTAAACTTATTACCCCTAGAAAAGGAAAAAAAAAATAGAGGTAATATTGATACATCTCTGCTTTGTTGAGCTGGATCTGGGAACTATACATCTCCCTCCCTTCATTCTCTCCTTGTCCCTGTAGGGTACTATAAGGTTAATTCAAGAAATTCCTAGATGGATACACAAGAAATGGTTTAATTTTTGCCTCTGCAGAAGGGCTCGGGGGGTGGTAGGAGGAAGACTTATTTTATAATTACATAATATACCTTTGTGTACTGTTTGAATTTTTACCCAAGGCATGTATTACAGTTTCAGTAAATAAACAAACAAGCACAACAACAACAATAAACTAAACTTTTGTTTAATTTCTCTGAGTACCACATGGTTCTGGGCATTTATTAGTCAGAACTCTTTGAAGTGATAGAAGCCCATGTAAGTTGGCCTTCACAGATAGGGGAGGTGGTTTACTGGGTCATAGAGCAGGGATGGGGTAGTTCGTAGAACTACAGGAAGAACTTCAAGAATTAGGGTCTCAGGGCTAGAATTAAAGCCTCCATACTACCAGGAATTCTTTTTCCTGCTCTCATTATCATCTCTACTTGAATTTTCTCCTCTTTGCATGTTGGTGTAATTCTCTCCTACTTTTCCGTATGGACGTGGTTGCTGGTAGTCCTAGCTTAGGAACCCCAGAGGAAAAAGATACCTTCCTTCCATAGTTTCTGTTTGAGTCTTGATGAAGCATTCTAATTGGTTTTGCTTGTGTCACATGCTTCACCTTGAATCATTGCATTTGCCAAAGGAGTTGGTCAGACCTGTGCATGGCCAGGGTAGGGAATCTTGTAACAGAAGGGACATGTGAAAGCTTTTTGGGAGAAAAAATAAATTACCAGTCCACTACAATCTACTTCTTGACTGCCCAGTCTAATACGTTTTTCCTGTAATTCATATTCCAAGAATGTTTCAGGCCAAAGTAACATAGCCATCATACAGATCCCTAAAATATATTCACCCTCTCCTGATTTAGCTCCAAGTCCAAATGCCTGGGAGATCTTCCTTCTTCTCTGGAGGCTTTGAAAGAGATTTTTCTTGGTTTAGCAACCCATGTCTAATTGAGGAATATAATATCCTCAGTGAATTTAGAAAGGATTAAATTTAGAACTTTAGGATTTCTAGGGGATTAAAAGGGGAGCACAATATGTGGTGATAATCTTTCTATGATAAATATCACCTCCTACTAAACAGGAATAGCAAAGATTCACCTATCTGGCAAAGGAATGAGTTTCTTAGACACACATTACGGCAGCTTCAGGTTCTCGGAAATAGAAGGAATCTCACCAAAGTGAAGTCCTTACACAGGGCTAGAGGTCAAGCTTTCTCAGGCCCTCTGGTGCTTCTCAGATATCCCCATTCCAATACCTGGAACTCCAGTCTTTTTAAATTAAAACATTTATGGTTTTCAATCTTAAAGCACTGTCTGTAAGCAGAAATGGCTTTGCAATAAAGTTATATACATTTACTCGTTTGATGTTTCATTTGTATTAAAATGGAAATCCAGACTTTCCTGTCTTACTGTTTTGAATTAGAAGGAATCACTCAGCTCATTTTTGAGTAGTGGACATGTTCTTCAGAATATATGTGTTTGTCTATCTATCTCACATATATCATATGTATTTATATATCTCATAAATATATCTATATCTATTCCTTTCCAGGAAATAAAAACTCAGCAATTGTATTTGAATACTGCTATTTCAGACATGCTTTCATGCTCTTGAGGAAGGGGTAGGCTGCTATTGGTTTCTTATCCTTCTTACCCAGCTTTGATTTTTTTCATTGGCCATAGAAGTTCTTTCCAATGATAACTGAGTCCAGTCATTAAGGACTTTAGTGAGGGGGTGGAGGAAGGAGGGACTAAGACTTCAGGTATGAAAAGATGAAAGAGATGTGGTGAGAAAGTAGGAAGGGTCATTGACCCAGAGTCAGAAAAATGGTTCAAGAAAAATCTATACAAGGGAATTGAGAAAACTTGTGTGATGGGCCTTGTCTTTGTGCCCTGGTGTCATATTAGATCAGAAACCTTCCCAGCCAGTTTTTATAGGATTGAAAGCCTTATGTTACCTATTCCCAGGACTTCTGAAGAGTAAGTGTTCATCCTTTATGAAACCTTGATCATTTTACGTCAGATGTCTTCTAAAGCTTTCCTTCCAGCAGAAGCAATGCCTAGCTTACCAGCTTATATTGTAATTCTGTGTCTGCCACTGGCTACCCCTCATTGTGTTCCTACTAAAATTATTAGACTAAAGGGGACCCCTAGACCCTCGGGGAAACGACGAGGAGGAGTTTCCACACAAGAGCCCCCAAGCTGGGATAGTAATAAATGGATCTTTTTCCCAGTCTGTTTCAAGTCAGGCAACATGGAACTGAGTTTTTTCTTTCCTCTTTCTGATAATACTTTCCCTAAGGTTGCATGGAGACTCAAGGTAAAAGTTTAACCAGGCTGATTCTCCACTGTATATCTCAGACCGTTAACTCCTCATCTAGAGTGGAGAATGGTGATGGGAAGATGGGAGAGCTTCTTAGTCTTCTACAATAATCATTCTTTTTTTTTTTTTAAGATTTTCTTTTTAAGTAATCTCTACATCCAGTGTGGGGCTCAAACTCACAACCCTGAGATCAAGAGTCACATGCTCTACCAACTGAGCCAGCCAGACACCCCTACAATAATAATTCTTAATTTCCTGAGTGTTTGTTTTTTGCAACTCTCTTTTCTGGGACCAAATAATTCTCAGAGAAGAGGAACACTCAAATTGGCTCAAGTAAAACGGTAAGTTTATTATATGGTTTTAACACCTCATGTCCTGGACAGTGAGGCAGTGTAATAGGTATTAATGGAGAAGAAATGACCTTTAACGGGAAATAGAGACTAAGGAAATAAGGCTGTTCTTTCCCTGGGATCATTTGGTCTTCTCTGCTTCTGTCTGCTGTGGTCCTCCCTGCAGAGCATGCACTTCTTATTCATGGTGTCTTTGATCCTGTAGTTTCAGCTTGGTTCAGTGTCTCACAACGGGGGAGAGGTAGTTACCCAAAAGGAAATTGGAGTGCCACTAGGAAGGGAGAGTGAATTCTGGGCAGACAAAAAATGAAAAATCTGCACGATAATGACCAGTCAGTTCAAGTAAATTCAGGTTGAATGAATGGTTTGCCATATCTGAAGTGAGAGTCACTATGTCACCAAAACCCTAGTGCCTAGCCCCATTCTCAGAACTGGAAGATAGCCAATAAATGATTGCTGAGTGAATAAATAAATGAATGAATGACTAGAGCTGTAGAGGATCCATGTCTGATTGATTTGATTCATTCTTGTAACACTCATAAAGCACCCAATATACCTTTTTTTTAGTACATGTTAGGTGTTCCAAAAGTATTAATAGAATAACTCTCACTTCCCTTGTTCTGAGTCTTGTACTTTTTAAAGTGGCAGAATCATTGTATAGTACAGTGGTCTCCAAACCAAAGTAGAGTATAGAAGACAGTACACTGTGTATGAAAAAAAATTATTACCTCTATATGTGTTTATCTGAATAATAAGAAAAATAAACTGTTACTAACATATAAATAGATTGACATTGGTGCCTTCGCATAGGTCAAATGTGAAGTGTAGTTCACAGAGTGCTCTGAGGGAAGAGTGAGGTTTCCATAACATGAAAGTCTTGACCAAGTTGTTTTCTTGTGGGTGTTGGCTTTCAGCACACTGTAATTATATTGTAGTTCATATGGGTCGAAGTGGATTCGGAGAGTAGTATATTATATAGTTTTAATTAAAATAACTCTCACAAAATGAATAAAAGTCTTCACAGATATCTGTAAAGAAATTGTGAATTGAAGGTAATACGTAATATGGAAACAATGAGAAAATGGCTGAACGAACACTTCTGCTCCTGTTATGAGTTCTTTGTGACCCATGTTGAGATAAAGAAACAGTGATATAGTCAGATCTGATAAGTAGTAATCCAAAAAATTAGAAATTTTCATGAAGCCTTTTGGAACTATGGATTAAAATAATACCACTAACAGTAGACATTGACCCAAAGTGTACGTTGGGCTTGAGTTTTATCTGTGCAGCTGTCAAGATTATTGTGACATTTGGAAATGAAGCATCCAGAGCATTAAGGGCAGATCTCTACAGCTTTTTTCTTATGGTGATGTTTTAGTCAGGCACTGCTCAAATTCACTTAACATAATTTCACTAACTTTATGGTTTTTGCTTGAGGACAGAAGTTAAAAAGCTGCATACTATTAGGGAAACAGTCTTCTGCCATGGGAAAAATTGGCTGAAATAATAAGCAAAAATGTGTTCATTTGTCAGCAGATATCCTTGGAAGATACCTAGAAAACAATGATGAAGATCTGAAGAAACAAGCATTAGGATAGATTTGACAGTGTGGGAAGTTTCTGATATGGTTGGATGAAAGTACAGATGTTTCTAACTTGTCTCAGTTTATGATATTTGCTACATTCTGTTTCAGTAATGAAATACATGAAAAACCATTTTCCCTCTCTCTCTCTCAGTCTTTCCACTGATGTAAAGATATCCTGGGAGGAATATATTAATTATAAATATATTAATGACTTCTTTAATGAAAGAAGTGGTAAGACTAGAGGGACAGAACCACAAGAGAAATTTAATCACTGCATCATTCATAGACAGCTGTTGCAGGAAGGAATTCAAAGCTACGGTGCTTAAAATTCCAGGAATATGTGTGGTGAATCTTGTGAAACAACCTTTACTAGTAAAAATTTTATGATGATCTAGGGTTGGCAAGTTTTTTCTGTAAAGAGGAAAACAGTCAATGTTTTAGGCTGTGTAGGCCATATGGTCTCTGTCACAACTCTTCAGATCTACTCTTGCATGGTGAAAGCAGTCATAGACAATATGTAAATGAATGAGTGTGACTGTGTTGCAGTAGAAATTTATAAAAACAGCCGTGGGCTGGATCTGATCTGAGGGCTGTAGTTTGCTGACCCCTGCTTTATAATGAGCAAGGAATAGCCATGAACATAAGAGGTTCACCGTGTATCATGTGTCAAAGCCCTTAAGAAGGTTGTTAAAGTTAAAGACAAATCTCCACAATTTATTGACCTTTTATGTGATGACAAGTGGTTGCCAGTAGTGTGCAACATACCAGATAAATTAAAAGAAAAACAGGGACAGATTAAATAGCTTGTTTCTTCAAGGTGAAAGTGACATTTAATAATGAAAAACAAACTGCTTTTTAAAAGAAACCCAGAGGACATTTTTGAAAATGGCTTTTGGGGAATGTTTTTTATTGTTATATTGTTTAGTTGTAGGACTTATATACATTTGTCACCTGCATAAATAAACTTGGAAACAGAATTTCCCCACATGTTTAATACTTTCCCAAAGAGTTTTAGTGGGTTTTGAATCTATTTGTTAAAAAAATGTAAATATGCAATCCCTTCCAATTTGTTTGCACGAATAATTTTTTGACATCAGGCATGATGGGAATTTATTAGCCAAACTTCAACAAAAACTTCTATATAAATGGTGGCTAGGATTGAAAAATGAGTATTATGTTTTAGTAAGTGCAGTCAGTGAGAGACTGATATTTGGTTCCATTTGGAACTTCTATGTGAAGTTCTTTTTCTAGCTATGGGAACCATTACAATTAAATATTGCTATAAACTGAACTTAGAAGCCTTCAAACAGCTATGACACAAAATATTAAACCAAGGTTCTAAAAATAATGAGGCATATTCAAATACACTGCTTACAGTTTTTCTTTGTTCTAGAAATTAGTGAAATAAAGATTATTTAAAGGTATTTTTTTCATAGTTTTCAGGAGTTAAAAAATTTGAGTATAGTTGATACACAATGCTATATTAGTTTCAGGTGTGTAGTGTAGTGATTCAACAAGTTTATGTATTATGCTGTGCTTGCCACAAGTTTAGCTACCATCTGTCACCATACAACACTGTTATAGTACCATTGACTATATTTCCTTATGCTGTGCCCTTTAGTCCTATGGTTTATTCATTCTGTATCTGAAAGTCTGTATTTCCCACGCCCTTTCACCCATTTTGCCAGACTCCCTACCCTCCTCTCTGGCAACCATCAGTTTGTTCTCTGTATTTATAGATATGATTCTGTTTTTGTTTGTTTGTTTATTCATTTGTTTTTAGATTACACATAAGTAAAATCATATAGTATTTGTTTTTCTCAGTCTAACTTATTTCACTTAGCGTAATACCCTCTAGGTCCATCCCTGTTATCTCAAATGGCATGATTTCAACCTTTTTTAGGGCTGAATAGTATTCTGTTTACGTATATACATACACACACACACACAAACACACCCCACATCTTCCTTATCCATTCATCTGTTGATGGACACGTAGATTGCTTCCATATTTTGGCTATTTTAAATAGTATTGCAATAAACAGGACTGCAAATATCTTTTTGAATTCGTGTTTTTGTTTTCTTTGGGTAAATACTCGGTGGAATTGCTGGATTATATGGTATTTCTATTTTGGTTTTTTGAGGAACCTCTATACTGTTTTCCACAGTGGCTGCACCAATTTACATTTCCACCAACAGTGTCTGAAGGTTCTTTTTTCCCCTACATCCTCATCAACACTTGTTATTTCTTGTCTTTTTGATTTTAGCCATTCTGTCAGGCGTAAGGTGATGTCTCATTGTGGTTTTGGTTTCCATTTCCCTGATGATTAGTGATGTTGAGCATCTTTTCAAGTGTCTGTTGGCCATCTGTATGTCTTTTATGGGAAAATGTCTATTCAGGTCCTCTGCCCATTTTTAAATCAGATTGTTTTTTGGTGTTGAGTTGTATAAGTTCTTTATATACTTTGGATATTAACCCCTTATCAGATATATCATTTGTAAATATCTCTCCCATTCAGTAGGTTGCCTTTTGGTTTTGTTGATGGTTTCCTTCTCTGTGCCCAATCTCTTTATTTTTATGTAGTCCTAATAGTTTATTTTTGCTTTTGTTTCCTGTGCCTCAGGAGACATGTCTAGAAAAATGTTGCTATAGCTGATATCAGAGAAATTACTGCCTGTGTTCTCTTCTGGTAGTTTTATGGTTTCAGCGCTCATATTTAGGTTTTTAATCCATTTTATATTTATTTTTGTGTATCGTGTTAGAATGTGAAACTCATTCGTTTACATGTAGCTGTCCAGTTTCCCAGCACCATTTATTGAAGAGACTATCTTTTCCCAATTGTGTCTTCTTGCCCGCTTTGTCATAGATTAGGTGACTATGTGTGAGTTTATTTCTGGGCTTTGTATTCTGTTCCATTGATCTATGTGTCTGTTTCTGTGCCAGTACCATACCATTTTGATTACTGTAGTTTTGTATTATATCTTGAAATCTGGAACTGTGACGACAGTAGCTTTGTTTTTCTTTCTCAAAAGTACTTTGGCTATTCAAAGTCTTTATGGTTCCATACACATTTTAGTATTATTTGTTCCAATTTTGTGACTTTTCTGGATTTGTTAATGTTTATGTTATGTAAGTTTTAACATAAAGTAGCATGTGTATATTTTATAAATAAAAAATACACATGTATTGGAGTATATATATTAAATCTTTTAAAAAAAGAAATTCATAGCGATATATGATCCAAAGTCCAAAGACTATTGTGTTTGTAGGGAGGCAGTGTGGCATAGCCATACTCTCATAAACTTTGGAGCCACACAGATCAGCTGTGATTACTAACAGTAACTACCACTTAATAAGTTGCTCCTAGGGCTAGGCATCATTAGGTTGCAGCAGCCATCTCATTTTATTCTGTCCAAAACCATATGTGGGAAGGATGACATGCCTACATCTCCTTTTATGTCCACCTAGCACATTTCCCAAGATGCTTTGGGGGTAGGCTGGGTCTTCTGCATGAGTGCCTTGGCCCTCAGATTCTTTCAAATCTAAAATTGCTGGTTGAGCTCTTGTCTCCCAGGGTCTAAAAATCATTAAAGGGATTTCATTAAAAGGGATTTCTGTGGCATACATTGCACAAAAGGAAAATAATCCATAAAATCACCTCTTAACATACTGTTGTAGTTAATTCAGTGGGGTTATTGGCAGGAAGGGATGGAATGGTAGGTTCAGAAAAGAACTCACAACCACAGTTAAAACAAAATTATAGTTAACTCTCTGTTATCTGGAGATGATTAACTGTAATTATAATGTTGGCTAGGCCTGGGTGGGGTGTATTTTCCCAGTGGGCTGGGCTTTGGGAGGCGCCACACTGAGTCCATTTTTCTAGGAAAGCTCAGAAGTCAGGTGGTCCCCTCTCATCCTATTTCTTGTTGGAGTAGAGGCTGGTAATCTGAACTCATTGTTTGCTGCCCAGTTACTAACCCTGCAGGCTGAGGAAGCATGCCACTCTCAGAACACTGCTACACTTTGACCACCTCTGATCTACTCTGAATAATAGAGCAGGGACTAAATATTACCATCTCACAGATGAGAACACGGAGGCTTGGAGAAATTAAGTAGCTTGCTCACTGACTGAAGGCTGGTGTCAGAGTTGGGATTGGAGCCCAGGTCTGGCTGATTCCAGAGCCACTCTATCTTTTACTACTTCCCTGCCACTTAACTTGTGGGGTTTGGTCCTACTGGGACAGAGATATTTTTGGATGGAGAATCTTCTTGACTTTCAAAATATATCATATTGGCAGATGCCAGTTCTGCCTATTCCAAATGATGCCCTGTGCTTGTCTTTTTTTGTGTGACTTTGTTGAGAGTCATAAAGGGCTTTGAAAGTCATCCATTCCAATGCTCTCTAATTTTATAATGAACAAAATTAATACCCAGAAAGATAAAGTAACTTACCCAGGGTCCCTGTGGTAATTAGTGAGGGCTATAAACCTGCTATGTTTGAACTTTTGAACTCCTCACATTTTGGAAAAAAAGATCCCAGAATATAAATGTGTGTGATTCAACTTAAGTTTTCACACATCTATAATTGAGCAACAGAGTTATAATTTTCGTAAGAAATAGGCCAAATCATGGTTTTCCATCAAACTTGTTTGAAACTTTAAGCCTGCTTGGGGTAGCACTTACAGTCTACCAATCCTGAGTTTGTTCTTATTCTTGTTTGCCTTGATTTAAAAAGATGAGCCACGTGATTCCCAAGAGTTTGGAAGCTTTTCTGATGTTTTCAATAAAACAGCATGTAGAACTAGAACTTTCTATTTTAGGATTTTTTTTTTCTGGTCATGAGGCAGTGAGTAACTATCACTAAACTCTATTTCTATCTGAGATTGAATTTATGAAAAACTCTGATTAGTTTTTTTTAGCTTGCACCTGAGCCTGTAGAATTACACATGGCTTCTAACTTGCCCTTTCTTCTTGTTATGAATAATGAGTGAACTTACCAA
The DNA here is from genome assembly GCF_002007445.2 of Ailuropoda melanoleuca. Taxonomy (NCBI): domain Eukaryota; kingdom Metazoa; phylum Chordata; class Mammalia; order Carnivora; family Ursidae; genus Ailuropoda; species Ailuropoda melanoleuca. Next base: position 34,028,103 of record NC_048224.1, on the reverse strand, counting down.
ATAGCAGCTAAAAGCAGGAGAATTATTTTTTTTGTCTTCATTCATTTATTCAAACAATAAAAAATATATTGAGCACCTACCATGTACCGGGCCTTCTGTACATCCTTGTCCTTGAAAAGGCATTTATGGTCTAGTAGAGGAGACATACCCATGCATGTTTTTGAACTGACACGTGATGAATGTTGTCATAGAGATATATAGCACTGGGAAGCTTCTTTTTGCCCAGAGGAGGTGGAGAAGACACTGGCAAAAGTGATTTTTGATCTGGGAATTAAAGGATGAGTTGGAGTTCATTAAGGGAAAAGAAAGATGGGCAGAAACAAAGATAGAAATGGTTTCCAATTGGGTGGGTGGCTGATAATGTAAATGTGAATGACTGGTATTTCAACATATTGGGTCCATGGAAACTGATTTCAGGCTTTTATTTTTTTATTTTTTTAAAGATTTTATTTATTTATTCGACAGAGATAGAGACAGCCAGCGAGAGAGGGAACACAAAGCAGGGGGAGTGGGAGAGGAAGAAGCAGGCTCCCAGCAGAGGAGCCTGATGTGGGGCTCGATCCCACAATGCCGGGATCACTCCCTGAGTCGAAGGCAGACGCTTAACCACTGTGCCACCCAGGCGCCCCTGATTTCAGGCTTTTAAAATCAATTTTTAAAAATTAATTTTTAAAGCTAAGTTGTAATTATTTGGCATTGCTGGCTACCATTGTGCTTCACTGTTAGGTGCTTTAAATATTTAATCCTTACAACAATTCTTTTTTTTTTTTTATTATATTATGTTAGTCACCATACAGTACATCCCTGGTTTTTTATGTAAAGTTCGATGATTCATTAGTTGCGTATAACACCCAGTGCACCATGCAATACGTGCCCTCCTTACTACCCATCACCAGTCTATCCCATTCCCCCACCCCCCTCCTCTCTGAAGCCCTCAGTTTGTTTCTCAGAGTCCATAGTCTCTCAAGCTTCATTCCCCCTTCTGATTATCCCCCCTTTCTTTATCCCTTTCTTCCCCTACCGATCTTCCTAGTTCTTATGTTCCATAGATGAGAGAAATCATATGATAATTGCCGTACAACAATTTTATGATGTGGCTATTGAGGAAGAAATTGAGTCTCAGGGAACTTAAATGCTTTGCCAAGGTCACAAAGCTAGTAAAGAGGCCTAGCAAGAGTTTTGCTCTTCAAATGTGCTTTCGGTCAGTAAACTTTTAATTTTTAACCAAAATAGTAGCCTCTACTGTAAAGTATAAAACAAACCTTTAAGAATGTTTATTAGATGAACTTTATGTATTTTTTTGAAAGATTTTTATTTATGTATTTGAGAGAGAGCGTATGATGGGGGGGGGCAGGG
>NC_048224.1:33997421-34026647 GCF_002007445.2 Ailuropoda melanoleuca | reverse complement strand
GCGGGGGGCGGGAGTAGGTTGGGTGGGGAAGGGGCAGAGGGAGAAGCAGAGCTCCATCCCAGGTCTCCCAGATCGCGACCTGAGCTGAAGGCAGATGCTTAACAGACTGAACCACCCAGGCACCCCTATTAGATGAACTTTAAAGTGTTATATAGGAGAATTTATAAAGAGTTCATCTGGTCCAAGGCCTTGAGGTATATATCAAGAACTAGTCACTTGGAGAGGTTAGGTGACACACTTACGACAGGGCTGCTTAGGAGAGCAGCTGATACTTGATCTTTTGCTTCCTTCTGGTCCTTTGACACTGAATGGCAAATATGCATCTTGGAGATATAAAAGTGAATAAGTTACAGTTTCTGCAGAAAAATTTAATAACTTGCCTGAGGCTCATAAGGAATAGGGCTATCATAGAACCCGGGCAGTCTGGCTCCAGAGCCTATGCTCTTAACTTTGCTCTTAGAGAGGAGTGGAGATGGAGGTGAGAGGGGCAGCCTAGCTTTAATTCTGTCATTGTTTGCTCAAAGAAGTTTCTCACATATATTTAGTGCCTCAGTGTCCCCATCTGTAGTCACGTTTGCGTTAACACATCACCATTTATAACGTACATTAATGGGCGTGACTTTGATGCTACTTCACAATAACCCCAGGAGGTACGGATGAGGAACCAAATGCAAAGAGGCTGAAGAAATTGTTCAGCTCTATGCACCTTTATGCAGATATGGGATTTGAACCCATTGGAAAGTGAAAAAAGTAATCACTGACACTAAGATGCTTATGATATAGACGAGGCAGAATCATGTCTGCAAATGAAAAACAAAATGTAATATGTTTTCTAGTAGGTACAGAGTAGGATGATTCAGGAGGTTCAGAGGACAAGTAAATCATGTCCTCTTGGCTTTCTGTTAGAGAGGGCTATGAGCTGGGTTATAAATGTGGGAAAGATATGGACAGGTATTCAGGGGGAGCATGAGTAGAGACCTAGTGTGTGAGCCTCTGTTTCATCCTCAGCTCCTGACAGATGGTTCATTCATCACTGTATTGAAGGCTCAGACTGTCCAGGCTAGTCTGAACAAGAGGCAGTTAGCTTGGCTTTTTCCCTTTCAGATTGGAAAGCTTCCATCATATTCCCTGGGATCCTATGATATTCCTAAGGCCATGGCCCTGTAGTTTCGGTTTCTGCTGTCCTGGTTATCTGATGGTGCCCATTCGGCTTCCTGCATCCCAGTCTAATACCTGTGGCCTTGCTTTTCCGTGAACACACCCATGGATGACGTTTCTTGCCCTCACCATTGGACACCATCTGTTGTTCACACAGTTGGCTCTATGCAGTTAATTACTCGGGCGGCTCCGAGTTCCAGCTTGCCTTCCAGTTCTGTCCTCTTCTCAGAAATGCTTTAAGCGCCTTATCTCATTTGCCTGAGAGCTTTACAGGGAGAAAGGGCTTCAGAATGGACAGAGTACTGGACACGCTTTCTGAACTGTAAGCTTTCTGAGAGTAGAACTATATCTTTTTTCTTTTTAAAGATTTTATTTATTTATTTGTCAGAGAGTGGATGCACAAGCAGGGGAAGGGGCAGGCAGAGGGAGAGGGAGAAGCAGGCTCCCCGCTGAGCAAGGAGCCTGTTGCAGGACTCGATTCCAGGACCTGAGCCAAAGGCAGCTGCTTAACTGACTGAGCTACTCAGTCCCCCTGTATCATTTTTATGAGTTTATTTTTTTAATTATCTTAATTAACATATAACGTATTATTGGTTTCAGAGGTACAGGTCTGTGATTCATCAGTCTTCTGTAATACCCAGTGCTCATTACATCACATGCCCTCCTTAAGGTACATCACCTAGTTACCCCATCTCTCCACCCACCTCCCCTTCAGCAACCCTCAGTTTGTTTCCGAAGATTAAGAGTCTTTTATGGTTTGTCTCCCTCTGTAGGTTTTGTCTTGTTTCATTTTTTCCTCTCTTCCCCGATGATCCTCTGTTTTGTTTCTTATATTCCACATATCAGTGAGAGCGTATGATAATTGTCTTTCTCTGATTGACTTATTTTGCTTAGTGTTATGCCCTCTAGTTTGATCCACATCATTGCAAATGGCAAGATTTCATTTTTTTGATGGCTGTGTATTATTCATTGTATATATATACAGCACCTCTTTATCCATTCATCCGTCTATGGACATCTGGGATCTTTCTGTAGTTTGGCAACTGTGGACATTGCTGCTATAAACATTGGGGTGCAGATGCCCATTTGGATCACTACATTTGCATCTTTGGGGTAATACCCAGTAGTGCAATTTCTGGGTGTAGGGTAGCTCTATTTTCAAATTGTTTTCCAGAGTGGCTGCATCGGCTTGCATTCCCACCAACAGTATAGGAGGGTTCCCCTTTCTCCACATTCTCAACAACATCTGTTGTTTCCTGACTTGTTAATTTTAGCCATTCTGACTGATGTGAGGCGGTATCTCATTGTGGTTTTGATTTGTGTTTCCCTGATGCCAAGTGATGTTGAGCATTTTTTCATGTGTCTGTTGACCATTTGGATGTCTTCTTTGGAGAAATGTCTGTTTGTGTCTTCTGCCCATTTCTTAATTGGATTATTTTCTTTGGGTACTGAGTTTGATAAGTTCTTTATAGATTTTGGATACTAGCCCTTTATCTGATGTGTCATTTGCAAATCTCTTCTCCCATTCTGTCAGTTGTCTTTTGGTTTTGTTGACTATTTCCTTTGCTGTGCAAAAGCTTTTTTTCTTGATGAAGTACTAATAGTTCATTTTTGCCTTTGTTTCCCTTGCCTTTGAAGACATGTCTAGCAAGAAGTTGCTGCGGCTGAGGTTAAAGAGGTTGCTGCCTCTTTCTTCTCTAGGATTTTGATGGATTCCTGTCTCACATATAGGTCTTTCATCCATTTTGAGTCTATTTTTGTGTACGGTGTAAGGAAATGGTCCAATTTCATTCTTCTGCATGTGGCTGTCCAGTTTTCCCAACTCCATTTGTTGAAGAGACTGTTTTTTTTTCCATTGGATATTCTTTCCTGCTTTGTCGAAGATTAGTCGACCCTAGAGTTGTGGGTCCATTTCTGGGTTCTCTATTCTGTTCCATTAATCTGCGTGTCTGTTTTTGTGCTAGTACCATACTGTCTTGATTACAGATTTGTAATAGAGCTTGAAGTCCACCAGTTTTGGTTTTCTTTTTCAACATTCCTTTGGCTATTCAGGGTCTTTTCTGGTTTCATAGAAATTTTGGGATTACTTGTTCCAGCTCTGTCAAAAAAGTTGATGGTACTTTGATAGGGATTGCATTGAATGTGTAGATCGCTCTACATAGCAGAGACATTTTAACAATATTCTTCCAACCCATGAGCATGGAACATTTTTCCATTTCTTTGTGTCTTCTTCAATTTCTTTCATGAATGCTGTTTAGTTTTCTGAGTATGGATCCTTTGCCTCTTTGGTTAGGTTAGTTACTAGTTATCTTATGGTTTTAGGTGCAGTTATAAATGGCATTGACTCCTTAATTGCTCTTTCTTCTGTCTCATTGTTGGTGTATAGAGATGCAACTGGTTTCTGTGCATTGATTTTATATCCTGCCACTTTGCTAAATTCCTGTATGAGTTCTAGCAATTTTGGGGTGGAGCCTTTTGGGTTTTCCACATAGAATATCATGGCATCTGCGAAGAGTGAGAATTTGATTTCTTCTTTGCTGATTTAAATACCTTTTATTTCTTTTTGTTGTCTGATTGCTGAGGCTAGGACTTCTTGTACTATGTTGAACAGCAGTGGTGAGAGTGGACATCCCTTGGTGTTCCTGACCTTAGGGGAAAAGCTGTCAGTTTTTCCCCATTGAGAATGATATTCACTGTGGGCTTCTCATATATGGCTTTTATGATATTGAGGCATGGTCCGTCTATCCCTACACTGTGAAGAGTTTTAATCAAGAAAGGATGCTGTACTTTGTCAAATGCTTTTTCTGCATCTATTTGAGAGGACGTATGGTTCTTGTCCTTTCTTTTATTAATGTAGTATACCATTGATTGATCTGCAGATGTTGAACCATCCTTGCAGTCCAGAAATAAATCCCACTTGGTCGTGATGAATAATTCTTTTAACGTACTGTTGGATCCTGTTGACTAGTATTTTGGTGAGAATTTTTGCATCCATGTTCATCAGAGATATTGGTCTGTAATTCTCTTTTTTGGTGTGATCTTTGTCTGGTTTTGGGATCGAGGTAATGCCGAACTCCTAGAAAGAGTTTGGAAGTTTCCTTCCATTTCTGTGTTTTGAAATGGCTTCAGAAGAACAGGTATTAATTCTTCTTTAAATGTTTGGTAGAATTCCCCTGGGAAGCCATCTGGCCCTGGGCTCTTGTTTGTTGGGAGATTTTTGATTACAGCTTAAACTTCCTTGCCGGTTATGGGTCTGTTCAGGTTTTCAGTTTCTTCCTGTTTCAGTTTGGGTAGTTTATACATCTCTAGGAATGCATCCATTTCTTCCAGATTGCCTAATTTGTTGGCATATTGTTGCTCATAATATGTTCTTATAATTATTGGTATTTGTGATCTCTCTTATTTCATTCATGGTTTTATTTATTTGGATCCTTCCTCTTTTCTTTTTGATAAGTCTGGTCAGGGGTTTATCAATCTTATTAATTCTTTCAAAGAACCAGCTCCTAGTTTTGTTGATCTGTTCTACTGTTCTTTTGGTTTCTGTTTCATTGATTTCTGCTCTAATCTTTATTATTTCTCTTCTCCTGCTGGGTGTAAGCTTTATTTTCTGTTCTTTCTCCAGCTCCTTTAGGTGTAAGGTAAGGTTCTGTATTTGAGAACTTTCTTGTTTCTTGAGAAAGGCTTGTATTGCTATATACTTCCCTCTTAGGACTGCCTTTGCTGCATCCCAAGGATTTTGAACAGTTGTATTTTCATTTTCATTTGTTTCCATAAATTTTTTAAATTCTTCTTTAATTTCCTGGTTGACCCATTCATTCTTTAGCAGGATGCTCTTTAGCCTTCATGTATTTGAGTTCTTTCCAACTTTCCTCTTGTGACTGAGTTCCAGTTTCAAAGCATTGTGGTCTGAAAATATGCAGGAAATGATTTCAGTCTTTTGGTACTGGTTGAGACCTGATATGTGACCCAGTATGTGATCTATTCTGGAGAATGTTCCATGTGCAGTTGAGAAGAATGTGTATTCTGTTGCTTTAGGATGGAATGTTCTGAAAATATCTGTAAAGTCCATCTGGCCCAGTGTGTCATTTAAAGCCCATATTTCCTTGTTGATCTTCTGCTTAGATGATCTGTCCATTGCACTGAAGGGGGTGTTAAAGTCTCCTACTATTATTGTATTATTGTCAGTGTGTTTCTTTGATTTTGCTATTAATTAACTTATATAATTGGCTGCTCCCATGTTAGGGGCATAAGTATTTATAATAGTTAGGTCTTCTTGTTGAATAGACCCTTTAATTATGATATAGTGTCCTTCCTCATCTTTTATTACAATCTTTGGTTTAAAATGTAATTTGTCTGACATAAGGATTGCCACCCCAGCTTTCTTTGATGGCCATTAGCATGACAAATGATTTTCCATCCCCTCACTCTAGATCTGGAGGTGTCTTTGGGTGTAAAATGAGTCTTTTGCAGACAGCATATCAATGGGTCTTGCTTTTTTATCCATTTGATACCCTGTGTCTTTTGATTGGGGCATTTAGCCCATTTACATTCAGAGTAACTATTGAAAGATATGAATTTAGTGCCATTGTATTATCTGTAAAGTGACTATTACTATATGTTGTCTCTGTTTCTTTCTGGTCTATGTCACTTTTGGGCTCTCTTTGCTTAGAGGATCCCTTTTAATATTTCTTGTAGGGCTGGTTTGTGATCACAAATTCTTTTCATTTCTGTTTGTCCTGGAAGCTTTTTATCACTCCTTCTATTTTGAATGAGAGTAGAACTATATCATATCCCTTTCTGAATCTTCTATCAACCTAGTGTGAGAAATATAAATATTCACTGTGCATGAATAAATGAAAAGAATGGTAGGACATAATGCTAGAATGAGTATGTTAAGGGTACAGAAGAAATATTTAAGATGTGTCCTCACAAAGCAGAGCCTTCTTCACAATTGGGATTGACAGTTTCACTCTTGGGAAGAAAGGAAAATAAAAGGAAGAATAAATGGATTTTACTAATAGCCCTTGATAATTCATCTCTGAATTATTTTTAAGAAGATTTTATTTATTTATTTGAGAGAAAGAGTGAGAGAGAGAGTGGGGGTAGGAGCAGAGGGAAAGGGACAAGCAGACTGTGCTGAGTGCAGAGCCCAACACAGGGCTCGATCCCACGATCCTGAGATCACAGCCTGAGCCGAAACCAAGAGTCAGATGCTTAACCAACTGAGCCACCCAGGCGCCCTTATCTGTGGTTAATTTTGATCCCTGATATTACAGACTAAGAAACTGAGACCCAAGTATATTAAGTTGTTTAAAATTATACAGTTAGCCAGTAGAAGAGCCAAGATTTTGATATAGACTGTCTGATTCTACTAGTTTCTGTTTCTATCAGCCAGAGCAGAAAACAGCATAATTTATGAACTTCGAATAGAGTACTCAGAATGGTTTTGCCTCAGTAATGGAGAAATATTACTCTCAGTATAAATGTTGCATTGGTCCAGCTCAACAAAAATTAAAAGCAAAACCAAAAGAATCAAACTGTTTCCAAGTAATTTAATAATGTCCCAGAACCAAACTCAAAAACATTTGTAGGACTATAAAAATATCCATTGTTCAACAAAATAAAATTCATAATGTCTACATCCATTAAAAATATACCAAACATGCAACGAGGCAGGAAAACAGTACCCATAATGAAGAGAAAAATCAACCAGTAAAAACTGATCCAGAAATGACATAGGTGATAGAATTAGTAGACAAGGATATTAAAGCAGTTAGTATAACTGTATTCCATATGTTAAAGAAACCAGAGTAAAAAATTAATCATATTAGAGATACTGAAGATATTTAAAAATACCCAAATGAAACTCCTAGAGATATAGATTATAATAGTTGAAGCCAACAGTCCTCATGAAAAGATGCTCATCATCACTTATCGGGGAAATGCAAATCAAAAACTACAATGTGGTATCACCTCACAACTATCAGAATAGTTAAAATCAACAACACAAGAGACAACAGGTGTTGCAAGGATGTGGAGAAAAAGGAACCCTCTTGCACTGTTGGTGGGAATGCAAACTGGTGAGGCCACTGTGGGAAACACTATGGAGGTTTCTCAAAAAGTTGAGATGAAATATACACTGGACAAAAATAATATCAGATTAGATATTGCATAAGAATTGATAAGTGAACTTGACATAGCAAAAGAAAATATAAAAAATGAAATACACAGAGAAAAGAAGACTGTAAAACAAGCAAAGCACAACATCAGTGAGCTATGGTGCTATTATTATTTTGGGGAGGGGACTATTTTTTTTTAATTTAAGGATTTATTAGAGCAGTTTTAGGTTCACAGTAATATTGAAGGGAAGGTACAGAGACTTCCCGTATACTACTTGACTCTTCACATTCACACCCTCCCCCATTATCAACATTTCCCACTGCTGTGGTACATTTGTTACAATTGGTGAACTTACAGTAACACATCATAATCACCCAAAGTGCATAGTTTACATGATGGTTCACTCTTGGTGTACATTCTGTGGGTTTGCACAAATCTGTCATCACATATACCCATCATTATGGTATACACAAATTATTTTTGCTGTCCTATATGCTCTACCCATTCATCTTTTTCACCCCACCCCACAGCCCCTGGCAACCACTAATCTTTTTTACTGTTTCCATATTTTTTCCTTGTCCTAAATGCCATATTACTGGAATCATACAGTATGTACACTTTTCAGACTGGCTTTTTTCACTTAGTAATATGCATTTAATGAAACAGAACAGATGAACATATGGGAAGGTAAAAAAGAGAGAGGGAATAAAACCATAAGAGACTAAATGATAGGGAACAAACTGAGGGTTGTTGGAGGGAAGTGGGTGGGGTATGGACTAGATGGGTGGTGGGTATTAAGGAGGGCACTTGTTATGATGAACACGGGGTGTTGTATGTAAGTGAAGAATCACTAAATTCTCCTGAAACCAATATTACACTATATGTTAACTAACTAGAATTTAAATAAAAATTTGGAGGAAAAAAAAGGAATATAGCTGCTATAAATATCCATGAAAAGGTTTTTATGTGACATCTTTTTAACTCCTTTGGGTGCATTAACCGAAGAGTGTGATTGCTGGATCATATGATAAAAGTAGGTTTAGTTTTGTAAGAAACTCTTTAGTGAGGTCTCTGTTAAGGTCTTTGATACATTTTTAAATCTGATTTCTCGAGTTTTAAGAGTTCATTATACATTTTGGATATCAGTCCTTTATCAGATGTGTCTTATGCATATATTTTCTCCTGTTGTGTAGCTCGTCTTCTCATCATCTTGGCACTTTCTCAGAGCAGTTTTTAATTTTGATGAAGTCCAGCTTATCAATTATTTCTTTCATGGATCACACTTTTGGTGTTTTATTTAAAAAGTCATAGCCACACTCAAGATCATCTGGGTTTTCTTCTATGTTAGCTTTTAGGAATTTTAGAGTTTTGTGTGGTTTTATGGTTAGATTTGTGATCCATTTGAGATTTATTTTTAGCATGTGCATGTCCAGTTCCAACACTATTTGTTGAAGACTGTCTTTGCTCCATTATATTGTCTTTGCCCCTTTGTTAAAGATCAGTTGACTGTATTTCTGGGATCTCTATTTTGTTCTTTTGATCTATTTGTCCATTCTTTTACCAGTACCACAGTGTCTTGATTACTGTAGCTCTATGATAAGTCTTGAAGTTGGATACTGTCAGTCTCAACTATGCTCTTCAATATTTTGTTGTCTATTCTGGCCTTTCCATACAAATGTCAGAATCAGTTTGTTGATATCCACAGAATTACTTGCTGAGATTTTGCATTGAATCTGTAGATCAAGTCGTGAAGAACTGACATCTTGACAACATTGAGTCTTTCTATCGGTTAGTTCTTTTATTTTGTTCATCAGTTTTGCAGTTTTCGTCATGTAGATATTGTGAATATTTTGTAATATATCTAAGTATATTAATTTTTTGGTCACTAATGTAACTGGTATTGTGTTTTTAATTTCAAATTCCACTTGTTCATTGATGGTATATAGAAATGTGATTGACCTATGTATATTAACTTTGTATCCTGTAACCTTTATTCCAGGATTTTTTTGTTCCATTCTTTTGGATTTTCTATACAGACAGTTATGTCACCTATAAACAAAGACAGTTTTATTTCTTTCTTCTCAGTTTGTATATCTTCTATTTCCTTTTCTTCTTTTGTTTGCTTTTTTAAGGTGTGGAATTTTATTTTATTATTTTTAAAAAGATTTTATTTATTAGAGAGAGAGTGTGTGTGAGAGAGAGAGAGAGAAAGAGAGAGCATGAGCAGGGGGGTGGGGCAGAGGGAGAAGGAGACTCCCAGCTGAGCAGGGAGCCCCATGCAGGACTAGATCCCAGGACCCTGGGATCATGACCTGGGCCAAAGGCAGATGCTTAACCGACTGAGCCATCCAGGTGCCCCTATTTCCTTTTCTTGTATTATTGCACTAACTAGAACTTACAGTATGTTTTGAAAAGGAGTGGTTAGAGGGGACATCCTTACCTTGTACCTGATTTTGGGAATATTTTGAGTTTTTACTATTAAATATGCTGTTACTTATAGGTTTTTTGTATATATCTTCGTCAAGTTGAAGAAGTTCCTTGTATTTCTAGTTTATTGAGAAGTTTTTTTTTTTTAAAGATTTTATTTATTTATTTGACAGAGACAGAGACAGCCAGCGAGAGAGGGAACACAAGCAGGGGGAGTGGGAGAGGAAGAAGCAGGCTCCTAGCAGAGGAGCCTGATGTGGGGCTTGATCCCAGAACGCCGGGATCACGCCCTGAGCCGAAGGCAGACGCTTAACCGCTGTGCCACCCACCCAGCCGCCCCTATTGAGAAGTTTTTATCATGAACAGGTGTTGGTTTTGTGAAATACTTCTCCTGCATCTAATGATAAGATCATGTGATTTTCTTTTTTTAACCTGTTGATGTGACGTTGAATCAGCCTTGCATATCTAGGATAAATCCCACTTGGTCATGGTGTATAATTCTTTTTATACATTGTTGGACTCAGTTTGCTAATATTTTGTTGAAGACTTTTACACCTTCGAGAGATGTAAAAGAGATACTGTTCTGTAGTTTTCTTATAATATCTTTGTCTGGTTTTAGTATTAGGGTAATGGGGGCCTCCTTGAATGAGTTAGGAAGTAACTCTTTGTTTCTGTCCTCTGAAAGAGATAATAGAGTATTGGAATAATGTATTCTTTAAATGTTTGGTAGAATTTACGAGTGAATCCATATGAACCTGGTGATACTTGTTTTGGAAGGTTGTGAATTGCTAATTCATTTTATTTAATAAATATAGGCCTGTTCAAACTGTTTGTTTCTTCTTGTGTGAGTTTTGGCAAATTGTATCTTTCTAGGAATCGGTCCATTTTATCTAGGTTATCAAAGTTGTGGACATAGATTTGCTCATAGTATTCCTTTATTATCTTTTTAATGCCGATAGGTTTGGAGTGATGTCACCTCTCTCATTTCTGATATTAGTAACTTGTGTGCTCCCTCTCTCTCTTTTTTCTTAGCCTGGCTAGAGGCTTGTTAATTTTTTTGATCCTTTCAGGACATCAGCTTTTGGTTGCATTGATTTTCTCTATTGATTTCCTGTTTTCAGTTTCATTGATTTCTGCTCTATTTTTTATTATTTCTTTTCTTCTGCTTACTTTGGATTTAATTTGCTCTTCTTTTTCTATTTTCCTAAGGTGGAAACTTAGATTATTGATTTTAGATAATTATTCTTTTCTAATGTATGCACTCAATACTATAGATTTCCCTGTAAGCATTACTTTCACTGCATCCCATAATTTTTGATAGGTTGTGTTTTCATTCTCATTTAGTTAAATATATTGAAAAATTTATCTTGAGATTTCTTGTTTGAACCATGTGTTTTTTCAAAGTGTGTTATTTACTCTCCCCATATTTTGGGATTTTCCTGTTATCTTTCTGTTATTAATTTCTAGTTCAATTTCATTATGGTCTGAGAGCAGACATTGTATGATTTCTGTTCTTTTCAATTTGTTGAGATGTGTTTTATGGCCTAGACTGTGTTTTATCTTGGTGAATGTTTCATACGAGCTTGAGGAATAATGTGTATTCTGCTAGGTTGACTGCATTTCTAGGCTGAATGACACAGCTCCTTTCAAGGTAACCTTCTCTCTATGACTCTATTCAGGTTTCATCAACTGCTCTTTCCTCTCATCCTCATGGGCATAGAAGTAGTAATGTTCCACTGGGGTTACTAATCTGGAGTTATTCCACTATTCCTTGTGGGTCCTCTATAACCACTCCTTGTAAATAGTTCTTTATTAAGTCCCCATTTTTTTCTAATGAAAGTACCATCTATTTTCTGTTATGACCTTGTTTGATACAGTCTATTTGGAAGTGGATCCCAGAACCTGTTCCAACCCAGCCATCCTGGTGGCAAACTTATGGCCTGGGGAAATGGCTGAAGGAACGGTTTGAAGGATTTATAACATAGGAAGCCCAAGGCAATTTTGTCATTGGGCAACATTATCCAAGGATAACGCAGAGTGAAGAGTCATCCTCCCTTGTTTTTTGAGCAGTGTCTTCTGGGCAGGAATTTCTACCAGTGATGGTAGAAACAACTGGAAATAGAAGCTTGGCCATAGCCGTGTGGCATCACATGTGCCAGGCAACAACAGCATGTACAATCCTGAACTCATTATTTATTGCTATATATCAAATCTCCTCAAGACAAAGTAGCTTAAAACAACAGCCATTTTATTACCTCCATTGTTCTGATCTCATTAGGAAAATTCTCATGTGTGGTCTGTCATTCAGTAGCAGTCAGATGGAGGTTGCAGCTAGAGGCATCTGAAAGCGTGAGTTGGATGTCCAAATGGCTTCTTCATTCTCTGTTTGGCAAGTTGGTGCTGGAATAGGAGAAAATCTGCAGCTGTCTGCCATGCTTGATTTTTTTCCGAAGGGCGTATTCACATTTTTCACAGTATGGTTGTCCCAGAATTATTAGAATTCTAACCTGAAGGCTTATTACTGCCCCCAGGATGCATTTTCCAAGAGAGTCAGATGGAAACTGCATCATATCTTGTAACTTCGCTTTGAAAGACATGCAGCATCACTTTGGCCATGTCTGTTGGTCAAAAGTTAGTTCCAGGCCTGCCAGATTTAAGGGAAGAGAGTGAATATCCAAAGCAATGGATCACTGGGGAGACCATCTTTAGGGACTAGCAACCATAAACTGGAGGGGTGGTTATTCTGGCACTGGTAATGGCAGCAGCAGGGATTGGAGGCATCTCTTTGGAATGCTGAGGTTAGTGTTGTAGATAAAGACCACAGCCTGAGAACAAACCAAACTGGCTCTTCATTTCATCCTCACATCTGCAGGCTGGGGTCCCTTCAGAAGATCAGGAAAGGGACTGACTCTGGGAGTCTTGCAAACTGGGTGTTTAAGGGCACACGGCATTAGGGAGGTAAAAATACCCCAGTTTCATGTGAGTGAAGAAACTGAAGCTAAAGAGATTAAATAAATGTGGTGTCATGATGCAGATCTGGGGTTCCTGCGTGGCTCAGTCGGTTAAGTGTCTGCCTTCGGCTCAGAGGATCCTGGGATTGAGTCCCGCATCAGTACTCGCTGCTCAGTGGGAGGTCTGCCTATCTGCTTCTCCCCCTGTTCGCCCACTGCCCTCCCCCGCCCCTTGCTCTTGCAATCACGCGCTCTCTCTCTCAAATAAATAAATACAATCTTAAAAAAAAAAAAAAAGGTTCAGATCTTGGTCTGGCTGCTGTGAAAAACTCTTAATACTAAGCCAGGGTCTAGAATTCCAGATGTCCACATAGGCCAGAGAAGTTCAATAAATGCATCAAGCTAGAGTAAGACAGCCATCAAGAAGCAGCTTATATTGCAACCAAGCTGAACAGTTGCCTAAAGAAACTGCCTTTTAACATACCTGTAGACAAACCCGAACTAACCAGTCAAACAAAACTGCCCGCGCGCCGTAGTGTCGGTGGCCATAGTGACAGCTGAGCTGTATTTGTGCCTTTTCTCCCTATGGATGGAGCTAGAGTTTGCAGACTGGTGTTTTTTTGTCACTTTCCTCTGAAATGGCACATGAATTCATTCCCCACACTCAATGTCCAAGTGCTGTCAGTTTATGACTTCTGTACTAAATTGTACGACTATTTCCCCAAATATAATATTTCATTTAATCTTCACACAGCCTTGTAAGGCAAGTATTATCACTTCCATTTCACTGCTAAGGAACTGGTTGCAGAGAGCTTACACAACTTATGCAAGATTGTACAGTGTTAGAGCCAGAATTCAAAGCCAGGTCTATGTGATCCAAAGTCCCTGATTTTTCTTCTATTCTATGTTGTCTTTTTGCTTAACCTTTCTTTATTTTCAAAATGAGGGTAATAGTACCTACTTTGCTTTCCTTTAAGGGTATGAAAATGTGTGTCAAAAACTTGGTCATTTTTAAGGTGGTAAACATAAATGCTACTGTATTATTTTAATTTATTTAACAAAACATATTGAGACTTTATTGTGAATCAGGCACTCATGCTGGACTACTGCAGTGAGCAAACCAGATAAAAAATCCTGAGTGCATGGAGCTTATCTTCTATTGAAGCACCCAAACAATGAACTGAATAAATATGTAAGTTATATATAACATTATATAAAGTGATAAATGCTAAAGAGAAAAATTAAGCAAGAAGGGAGATCAGGAGGGATGAGGGGTAGGTGTTCTCATAAATAAGGTAGTCATAGAAGGCCTGTCCCCCAGGAGATCCTCTTGGCCAGGGGGTGGCCTACCTTCATAAGGCACACATACTACAGATTTTTTTTTTTTTTTTACATTTTTCAAAGGATTTGTAAAATGACCACGAATATGTGACGGAGACCATATGTAACCTGAAAAGCTTAAAATATTTGCTATCTGGCCTGTTAAAGAAAAAGTTAGCAGACTTAGCTCACTCTTCGTCAGACTGCTGTGGCAGCAAGCTTTGCACAGGTATAACCTGACAGCATTTGACTTCCACTGCGCTGAGGATCACTTGCTTTCTGCCTTCGCATTCCCTCCCCACCTCCCATGGAAATCTGCCTGACACCCATGTGCAGCCTGAAGGTGTGAAGTCCTTAACACCCTATGTGGCGACCTTTGACAATGGGTAATGGAAGCAGATGGATAAATGCCACATCCCCATCCTACTCTTAGGCAGTTTCTCTCTTCTGTGTCACATTCCATATGCCTCCTAGTAGGATTAAGGTCCTGGTAGGATTCAGCTCTGGTTGCTCCAAGTGGTGACCAACTCAATAACACTTTGGCTTTTCCTTTCTCTGTTTCTTTCCCTGTAGCTCCTCACTCTTGCTCCCTGACAGGTCTTATCTCAGGCTCTGCTTGTTATGGGGAAACCAAAGTAAGACATTTGGTCTCCAGAGTGGTCCTAGAAAGCTGATTTTCAGACTAGGACTCTGAAACTGGACTTTGGCTCATCTCTGTGTGAAATGAGGAACCATTGAAGTGTTTTGAGCAAAGGAGCAACCTGACCTGACCAATATTTTTATTTATGTATTTTTTTAAAGATTTATCTATTTATTTCAATAAGAGAGAGAGCACAGGGAGGAGGGGCAGAGGAAGAGGGAGAGAGAAGCTCAAGCTCCACACTGAGTGCAAAGCCCAACACGGGGCTCCATCTTACAACCCTGTGATCAGATCTGAGATGAAACCAAGAATCAGGCGCTGAACTGACTGCACCATCCAGGTGCCCCTGACCAATATTTTTAAAGGATTACTCTATCTGTTGTATTAGAAATGGGCTATAGGGAGGATGTTGGCCCTGTCAGTGATGGTCACAGTGAAGGTGGATGGTTGCATTCAGGATATATCTTGAGTCAACTGGATTTACTGATGGATTGGATATAAATTATTAGAGAAGGGGAGATATCAGGATAACTGTATGTTTGGCCTGTGCAACTGGAAAGATTGAGTTGCTGTTACCTGGGATAGGAAATAGTATGGGAGGAACAGATGGAGAGAATCAGGGTGATGAGTCTTTATTTTTTTCCATTTATTCATTCTTTCAAATTGTCAAATGCATAGCTACTCTATACTGGGCATTGTGCTTCGTTCTGGAAATTAAATGGTGATTAAGAAAAATATGCTTTTGTCTTCCTAGGCATTCAAAGGCTAGTAAACTTGATGTTTATAATACAGTATGAGAGATGGTGTGGTGAATAGAAGAAGGGCCCTAAAATCAGAATGAAGGAAGAGGAGAAGGATGGAGGGAGGAAGAGAAGGAGGAAGAGGAGAAAGAAAAATTTCCTTGATAATAAGCTTTTGCTATGCGCCTGGCTTTTTATGGGCTTCTTTATCCCATTTTCTTTTCATTTAGTCCTCTGTGAGGTAGGTATTGGAAGGAGTGGTGGTGGAGTTTAATGGATTAAGGTAATTCTCTCAAATTTTCTAAGAAGCATGTCTTGATTCTATAATATGAACAAAACATCTAGCCTTGTGTCAAAAACCTAGTACAAACCTCTGTGCTGTAGGCAAGGCAAGGTCGTTGAAGTCTTTTTTCCTCTCCCTGTATTTAAACCCAAATTGTAGGATGTTACCCTCTGTGACCAGCTATTTCCCAGGAAACCAAAGGAGTGAGTGCAAGTTGGCTGTGCCTTCTTCCATATGGGAGAAGGCCTTGCTCCTTGAACCCATCTAGTCACTGTCCACAGTTCAGCTTAGTGTTTGGTCCTCTAGGGAGAAGAGGGAGGTAAGCAGGCAGAAGAGTGGACAATTTCTTCTTTTCCCAAAGGTAGGTTACTTCCGTTTTATAGATGGTAGGTTTAGTAATTGGTCTAAGTTCAGCTAAGCAGCAGAGCCTATGTCCAACCCAGGTTTGTCTAGACTTTTTCAGCTCTGCAGAAACAATGTCTGTGGTCTTTGAAAAGAGAACCTGTAGCCAAACAGAAAAAAGGTATATGGCTGCTTAGAGGCTGCTTATAAATAAAGGCCTGCAAGGCATAGGAATTCTTAGGGGACCAGAGAGTGCCAGGAAAAATGAAATTTCTGAGCCATGTGGCTAACATGCCATGAAAATATTGAGCTTGCCAGATTTCAGCTCTTTCTGAAAACAAACTGAGATTGGCTAATTTTTACCCAGATTTTGACCCTGCTGAAACGTCTCCCATGTGATTCTCCCTGGGTCTCAACCTGCCATGCTCCTGTTTATTTCTTTAAGTAACTTTCAAAATATGGAAATAACTTATTTTTTTCTGATTATAAAAGCAGTACTTGCTCATTGTAACAAAACCTAAAATATAAAAATTTATAGAGAATTTAAAAATTATCCAAAATCCCACAACTCAAAGATATCACAGTGAATTTGTTGGTACACACCCTTCCAGATTGCTAAACTTGATCTATGTTTGCAAGTGTGATGTGATGTCCTTTCCCCCTCTTCTTAGTATATTCCAAGTTTTGGACAACTGAAGAAGGTCTTGGGCAATGCAACTCCAGGAAGAGAACAAATAAGATCCACCACAAGAGTCTCTTTTCCTTTTGTCTCCTTCACCTGTAGAGTCCAGGGTAGCCTCATGGAGTGTCCTGAGAGCCTAGAATGAAGGTTTGAGCCTGTTGAGAAGTTGGAGAGCAAACGAATAGAGAAGAGATGCCAACTCTGGAATCTCAAGGCTTTTGGACTCTGTTTTGGTTGAAATAGAAGATTTGGAACCCACACTAAAGTTTTGAGCATTCTTCTGGCCTCCATATGGGCTCTCAGTGCACTAATAGAGGAGCTGACAAACTTTTTCTATAAAGCACCAGATAGTAGATGTGTTAGGCTTTCTAGACAATACTGTCTCTCTACTCATCTCTGCCACTGTAATACAAGAGCAGGCACAGATAATATATGAATGATGGACAAGACTGTGTTCAGTAAAACTTTATTTAGAAAAGTGGATAGGAAGCTAGATTTGGCAGCAGGGCCACAGTTTGCCAATCTCTGTGCTAGCTAAAAGAAGAACATTTGGGAAGAAACTAGCATCTTTTCTCCATTACCAAAGGTGGATCACTGGGCCTACACACACAGACAGACAGACACACACACACTTGAGATAATACTATAGATTCAGTTTTTAAAAATTGTGGTAAAATAGGGGCACCTGGGTGGCACAGCGGTTAAGCGTCTGCCTTCGGCTCAGGGCGTGATCCCTGCGTTATGGGATCGAGCCCCACGTCAGGCTCCTCTGCTGTGAGCGTGCTTCCCTCTCCCACTCCCCCTGCTTGTGTTCCCTCTCTCGCTGGCTCTCTATCTCTGTCAAATAAATAAATAAAATCTTTTAAAAAAAATTGTGGTAAAATAGATATAATGCATTTACCATTTAACCATTTTTAAGCATACAGTTCAGTGGTGTTAAGTATATTCACATTGTTGTGCAACTATCACAACTACTCATCTCCAGAATTTTTTCATTTTGCAAAACTGAAGCCCTAGACCCATTAAATAATAAGTACTCATTACCTGCCCCCCCAGCCCCTCGCAAATACCATTCTATTTTCTGTCTTTATGATTTTGGCTATTCTAGCTATCTCATATGAGTGGAATCATACATTATTTGTTCTTTTGTGACTGGTTTATTTCACTCAGCATACTGGCTTCAAGATTCATCCATGTTGTAGCATGTGTTAGACTATAGATTAAATTTTATAACATTTTAAAACTTTATCATATTTCCTACATATTTCCCCAGGTATTTAAAAACCTTTGGTAAATACCATTTTTGAAAACTGCATAATATTCCATTGAGTTAGACCGAAGGGAGATTCATTTGCCATCAGAGCAACCTTCTTGGGAGGAGCACTAGCTTTTATCCTAAACACAGCTGATTGGATTGGGGACCAATGCAGTGGCAAAGGTTGTCCACCCATATATAGTCTGCCCAATAGAAATGTTTGCTATAGACTGGCCCTAAGATGAACCAGTGGGGGAATCCAGTGGGGAAAGTATAATTGCAAGGCAAAGAAAATGACAGCAAGTCACACTGAGGCCCACGGTGATAGGCAAGCTCCCAGTTTAATCCACCACAATGAATAATCTGAGCCTGTCTTTTCTTTTTATTCTGATGAACTTGGCAGGCAGAGCCAGTATATCCATTGGTAGATGATTCATATTTATAAACATTCTCCTTTCCTGGACATTTAGGTTATTCCCAATGTTTTGCTATTATAAACAGTGCTGCAATAAGCATCTTTGTACATAATCCTTCTCTGCTACCCAGTCACTTCTTTAGGACAGCTTGTACCTTCAGCAGTAAATTTATTGCAACTGTGGATTGCTTGATCCCTTGGCCCCTTAGAAGTTGAGGGTCCAAGATAATTTCACTGCTAAAAACATGGATTGACTGATCTTAAGGAGAACTAACAAAAGCTGGGCAAGATATGATGCCTCTAGTCCTACAGGTTTCCTTTCGGGGCAGGGCTCATGCTTGCAGGTGGAGCCCAGAAGATCAGGCAGGACAGCAGAGCAATAGTGACTAAGAAGGGCCATGGACATAAGGCCAAACTGGTGAACTGAGCCTCAATGGGGATGGCATTGAGGGTATGGGAGAAGTGGGGATGGAGTCCTCTGATGAGTAGTTATACAAGTTATAGGGCCTTCCTCCTAGCTTGATGTAAACTTGGTCTGTTGGATTTACATGAATTTTGAAATAAGAAAGTAATCGTATGGTAATGCCACATACTGTGATACTGGCTGTAGTAGAATTACTCAGCCATACCCAGTTCTTCCCATTTTGGGGGCATATGCAAGGGTGTGCTTTCTTGTCTTTTGCGGATAGTCAGGGTCATGTGACTAGTTCCTTTAATTTTTTTCTCAAACTTCCGTCCTGGCCTATATTGGTGGTCTGTGGGCACGTAAGGCAGAGGGAAGAGTCACAGGCATTTTAATGTCAAAGAGGTATTCATCTGATGCAGAATAGAGTGACAGCTCACTGAGAATTACATTTGGTTGGATTGAGTCACCTTGTCTGTATGTTTTGCAGTCACAGCATCAGATCATCCCTCCCAGGCCTAGACTTCAAGTGGGCCCTGGGTGATAGGTCCCTGAAATCTCCAAAGTGTTCCGGAAACTTCTCAGCTGTGTTTGGGTTCATCAGGCTAAATTTATTGCCAGCTTTTAGTCTTTTCTGGGCTCCTAGAGACTAGAAGAGGGAGGAATATTATTGAGGAGTTCCCCATATTTTCTTTTCAGGCTGGAGCTTGGGATCAAAACTGGAACTCCAAGAGGAGAATTACAGTGGAATTTCAGGGTTCTCAGTGGGAAAGAAGAAACAAAAAAAATCACTTTCTTGAAAACTCCTTGAAAACTTATTATCTCAAAATGGGCATGATACCCACCTAAAAGTGACGTACGCTTAGCATAGTGCCTGGCAGGCAGTGAGAGCTAAATGAACATTAATTCTCTTTAAAATGCTTTCCAGGAAATGTCACACACATTGTCCCTTAGGTCTGCTTCTCTTTGTCTACTTGTCTTCTTTCTACAAACTGAATTCTTTTCTGTATACTCTGTGTCTTTTCTCTACCTCATGTTTTTTGCTGACTTCTAACTTGGTTCATTTATGGCTTATCATGGCCTCTCCAGTTTCTCTCAAACTTGTGACCTTGAAGCTTTTGTATACTGCCTGATTCTATCTGTATGTACCAATTTAAATTCTTAGGAGTAGAATGGGTTGGTCCAGTCTTCCCTATCTGGGCAGATCTCTTTGCTGGGCCATATGATAAGCCTCTGGCTGCACTGGGGTTAGGCTCTCATGCTGGTACGGCAGGAGGGAGGAGTTGAGGCTTTGAAGGAAGCCACATGGCCTCAAGGTGGAATTTAGAGCATGGCTGCCTGGAGCTGGGGGCTGCAGAAAGACAGTTTCCTCTAGAAGTGTCTGTGGGTGTAGCAGACATGCCTTAATTGGCGCATCTAGTAGAGACTCATTGAATTTTGGATCTTTCATTACCCAAATTAGATGTAGTCTTATCCAAATCCTGTAGTTTAGGTATGAGAACCTGAAACTCAGAGAGGTATAGAGACTTGCCTAGAGTCACATAGTAAGTGGTGGAGCAGAAATTAGAATTTGGGTGCCCAGGTGTTAAGCGTCCGACTCTTGATTTTGGCTCAGGTCATGATCCCAGGGTTTTGAGATGGAACTCCGTTTTGGGCTCCCCACTGGGGGTGGAGCCTGCTTAAGATCTCTCTCCCTCTCCCTCTGCCCCCAACCCTGCTTGCACTCTTTTTCTCTCTCTCTCAAAGAAGGAAAGGAGGAAAGAAAGAAAGAAAAGTAAAGAAAAGAAAAGAAAAGAAAAGAAAAGAAAGAAAGAAAGAAAGAAAGAAAGAAAGAAAGAAAGAAAGAAAAGAAGGAAGGAAGGAAGGAAGGAAGGAAGGAAAGGAAGGAAGGAATGAATTAGAACTTGACTTAGTTGGGTTTCCCGTAATTAGGTATAAATATAAAAAAATACTTCTTGATGGCCTACCATGTGTGAGACACTAGAACAAACCAAACCAAAATCCTTGCTCTTGTGGGCTTACATTCTAGAGGGGGAAGAAAGACAGTGAATTCAGTCATGATAGATAAATTATGTAGTTTGCTAGAAAGTGACAAGTGTTATGGGAGTGAGGGAGATTAGATGTGCTGCTGGGGGGCGGGGGGCTATGATTTAAAATAGGGACATCAGCATAGGCCTCAATCTGATGGAGAGGGAGAACACTCCCCTCACCTAGCTGCAAGTTTCCTGAGAATAGGACTATGCGTATTCCTCCTTCTCCCTTCTCCTCATGCCTAATGCCTTGACTGTGGTCATCATGGAATAACTGTTTATTGAACTGAACGCTTGCAGGAGTATTAAGGAAGGACAAGAAAAGGCTCTATGTTTATCTTTTTTTGGTGTCTTCCTATGTAACTTCATTTTAATAGCACGCTTCATGAAACACGCTATATCATAAAAGTCATTGTGGAAATGTGCCCTTTTAGTACTCTTGAGACTGTTAGCTTCATGAGATGTCTTGTAAGCACTCTTAATACAAAGTTGTGGAAAGAGACTTAATTAACAGAGAAAATACAACTAAGCATTAAACACAGCACGACTCAGAGTCTCACAAAAATCCCACTCCCTTGGAGGCATTGGAACAGTGGGGAGGCTGTTTGTCAGTGATATGCTGGTAAATGTCTAACACTTGGCTATCTAGGGTAGGGAGAGGATCATGATTTGGAGGTTTGCACCATTTCTGTGCTGTAAATACTCTCTGGCTGATTTCAAATTAAAACGTCGTATCACTGAAGGTGGGCTTGGGAAGAGATATGCAGTAGCACACTATGATAGAGTATTTTCTTCATACAGATATCATTGATGAAAATAACCTCAAGAGTATAGAAGGTAGTAAAAGATAATGAAACAGTTAGAAAGTGATGCATTTTGAGGGTTTATTATCATTGATTTTAATATAATTTACGTAACTCTAAGTTTATACAATTGTTTTTTGTTTTGTTTTCGTAATCTCTACACCCAACATGGGGCTCAAACTCAGGACCCCGAGATCAAGAGTTACATGCTCTTCTAGGGGGAATGAAACATGAGAGACTATGGACTATGAGAAACAAACTGAGGGCCTCAGAGGGGAGGTGGGTGGGGGATTGGGATAGACCGGTGATGGGTAGTAAGGAGGGCACGTATTGCATGGTGCACTGGGTGTTATACGCAACTAATGAATCATCGAAGTTTACATCGGAAACCGGGGATGTACTATATGATGACTAACATAATATAATAAAAAATCATTAAAAAAAAAAAGGATTACATCTCTTCTGTCAGAGCAGCCAGGTGCCCCAGTTTATACAATTTTTAATAATGTTTAACAACCAGTTTGCAAAAGTTCTGAAAACTTAACAATTGCCTCTTGTGAGCAGATACATGGCAGTCCCGGCCCACCATGGCTCTTCTGGGTTCTTCTTAGTGCGTGCCTGTTCCTGGACAAAGACCAGCTCACGCCATGAATACTTGGATATCACATGTAAAGATGGCTCCGTTGCTTCTTTGTCACCTCACTGCTCACATCTCCTTATGGCTGCCATCTTGTGTTGTCTGCCACATAGCTTCTCTACCTTTTGTGGTGAGTAGGGTTTTGAAAAGTCTCAGAAAAGTGTTGTTTTCTAGGTCAGAGATGCCTGCATTGGGCACACGCTTTAATTCTTCAGTGGAGGTTGAAGTCATACATCCCCATATTGTCTACGCCATGGTGTTCATGCTCCCTTTACTATGTACCACCCTGGTGTGCTAGGCTGTCAAATTTCAGCTTTTCAGTGAGCATTTATGCAATGCATACTGTGTGCTAACTTCCTTCCTGCTTGTGGTACTGGGTGCCAGGCCCTGTGCTCTGACACTTGCTCTCTCAAGAACCCGACTAGATGGGTCCTAGTCCTTCAATATGACGGACCAGGACACTGTGGCCTAGAGAGGGGAAGTAACTTGCCCACATCTGGAAGTCATGTCTTTAGTGAAACATTGCCTTTGAGATGTAACATGCGGGGAAACTCCTGTCATCCCTCAGCTGGCTGCTGCTGGTGGTGGACTGGTTTTGCTCAATTTAGGGAGGACTCAGAGCTCTTTTCTGGTGGGCTCTACCATAGAAT
Organism: Ailuropoda melanoleuca; assembly: GCF_002007445.2. Taxonomy (NCBI): domain Eukaryota; kingdom Metazoa; phylum Chordata; class Mammalia; order Carnivora; family Ursidae; genus Ailuropoda; species Ailuropoda melanoleuca. The sequence goes on along the minus strand of NC_048224.1, from coordinate 34,003,791 downwards.
CTCAGCAGAGGACATTTGGGTGTACATCCAGAGCTGGAATTGGGGTTAGGTCTGTTTTCTGGGAGCGTTCACAACCCCATCTCATTCTCTTGCATGTATGTGTGCCTGCTAGAGCCTGGCCCTTGACTCTTGAAGGGGAAAAGCCGTGAAGGGAGGTGGAGGCACTGATAGCAGTTGTGTGCAGAGCAGCCCAGGAGCCTTCCAGCTGAGTAGCAGATGTGTCCTCTGGCAGTTTTCCTGGAGGGAAGCCAGTTTTAGCTAGAGAGCAAATGTTGAGGACCAAGTAGGAGGAGGTGAGGGTTGTAGGATCTTGGAAATCTATTTCCCAGAAGACCTGAATTTAAGTCAGAGTGCTCCTACTTATTTCCTTTGTAGCCCTGGGCAAGTCATTAAACCTCTGAGCAATTTCCTCCTCTGTAGAATGGGGAGAGGGTGAATTATGATAGTGACTGCCATATCCTGAGGGCTCTCTATGTGTTAGTGCACTCAGCATTATCCACAAGGTAATTCCTGTAGAAGACTGAGCCTGGTGCCAGAAACGTGGTCAGTATGCAACAGACACTGCTATTATTTATTAGTCCTCATAACAATCCTACGATGAATGATAACAGAAATAATAACAGTTGCTAGTGTTTGCTGAGCACTTCTAAGCAGTCCAGCCATTGTTTTAACTTGTTTAATTTATTAACTGGGCTAACTTATTTAATTTCCCCAACTATCCCATGAGTTAGGTTCTGTTTTTAACCCCATTTGATAAATGAGAATAATTGAAGCACAATCAGGTTGAATACACGGCCAAGGACACAGAGCTAGAAAGTGACATAGTTGTTTTTATTCTCCTCATGTTGCAAAGATGGCCACTGAGGCAGAGGGCGGCTGAGTGGCGTGCCTAGTGTCAGAGTTGGCACTAGGTTGTTGTTAGGCAGGTGAAGTGATGAACTGACATGACGGAATAGAAACTGCTTTGTGAACTGTGGTTCTGTCTGCTTCAGCCAGGGGTGAGTAAGCTTTGCGTGTTGTTTTTTCTAGTCTAGACACACCAGCTGGCCTGAGACCCTGAGGCCTTTAGGAAGTACTGCTTGGGCTTAATTCGTTATCTAGGTCGGGTGTTAAAAAGCCAGTTTGGTGTGTAGGCCCTAGACTTATCATCCTCTTGGGACAACGTAAGAGCCATTGCTTGTCTGATTTCAGAGCTGCTACCAGCTGGAAGCCTCTGGGAGGAAGCCGACTGGCAGCTGGCCACCAGCACGTGCAGCTGGGTTACTAGCGGTCACCCTGTGGGTTTCCTCCAGCCACACTGACTGTCTTCAGTGCCTGAGCCCTCATTGGCACCTAGGACAGCAGGCAGCTGGGCAGGGGGAGGGGAGCTTAAGGCTCCTAGTGGAATGGAGATAATCAGGTGTTAGGGATATTCTCTTTACTCCCTCTCCCCCTAATGCTCCCTGTGTACCCTCTTTGCTACCTGGGAGCATTCCCTCTTCCCAGGTGCCTACTTCCCAGGATGGAGTGGAGAGGACTATTGGGTCTTTGTGGAGGAGCTCCAGAACTCCAGAACTGAGATGCTTTGTGAGAACAGGTCACTGTCACATGCCTCTAGAACAGTCTTCTTACCACATTGAGGAGAACTCTGGGCAGGGCAGCTCATGGTCTCCCCTTCCATGAGCCAGCGTAGGGCCAGAGCCAGGGATGGTGTTGGGGAGAGTCAGGTTTCCTCAATGAAGGCCATTTCCAGTTATTGGGTTGGAACCTGGTGTTGTCGGTAGAGGTAGTGGTGGGAGCTATACATACACATGTGTGTTTATATGTATGGTGTGTGTGTGTGTGTGTGTGTGTGTGTGTATGTGTGTGCATGTATGTGTGTGGTATGTGGGAGGGTGGGGAAGGAGCTTTAGGAGGAAGGAGACCAGAGTTAACCCAGTCTGGAAAGGGGCAAATATGTCATCTGCTTAGCAGATGTGTACACTGCCAGTGTGGCCGGAAGGTTCCGTACATAGATTGTGGCCTTGACCTCTTGCTCCCTCTTGCACTGTCTGGATGAGATGGTGCTCATGCGGGCTCTTTCTCTGTTTCTTTATCCTTAAAGGGAGTGTGTTGGACTATCCTGGGTAGACAGGGTGAGAGCCTTCCTGCCTATATGTCTTTCACCAAACAGGGGCAAGGGTGTAGGGGAACAAGTAGACTGGCTCAATGCCTCCTGGCTGGAACCGGCATTTGCTGCTCCTCAATCTTTTCTGCCTTAAGATCCCCAAGGGCAGCAGGGAAGCTTCTGCCAGGAGATTAGGGACAGCTGAGGCCCAGCTTTCTAAAACAGGATCTTCATTGAGATGTGCTGGAGGTTTGAGCTATTCCCTCCTAAAGGATGTATAAATCCTTGCAAAGAGCATCAGGATGGATGACAGAGGTTTGGAACTCTGGCTTAGTCATCCCTTGAATTGCATCAGGGTTGGGGACAAGTTTCACTGTTTAGGTCTTTGAAGGAGGTCATACCCGGTGCTCCCTTGTTCCCCCAACATTCCCCCAACCTTCACTTGTCCCCCACCTACTCCCCTGTGTCTCCTTCCTCCAGACACTCTATTCTTCCCTACATGACAGAGTCCCAGTACCTTGTCCCTCATGTCTTGCAGCCTGTGCACCACAAGCTGCCTCTGGAGGCAAATGGATGTCTTCTCTGCCCAGGCTTCTGCTAATGCCAAAGGGAGCAGCATAGGTGGGTGACAGGATAGGCTTCCTGGCAGTGGATAGGGGGAGGGTGGGAACTGGACTTCAGTTTGGTTTCTCTCTGTCAGTGATAACTAAGCCCACTTTCCTTCTGATTAATCTTAAGGCAAATGTCTGTACAAGAATTATTTTTCTTACAAAGATCATACAGTCCAGTATAATGAAATTTCTCCAGTTAAAGTGCCTTTGACCCTACATGCTGTGAAACATTAACCTTGACATTATCATGGTAATGGTCCATTCTTCTCTATTTTCGCCATGGAGGGACTCTGAGTGAATGCAGATGATTGCAACTTCCACAAAAACTGTCAGATCTCCCTTGAAAGGAATTGTCAGCGGGTGGAGAATCTCAGTTCATATAGCCACAAATATTAGTTTCCTTCACTCCCTACAGGATTTTACATTTTACAGAATCACTTCCATGTGCATTTTATGAAATCTTTTGAAGCACAGGTCTGAAGTAGCTATTCTCTCCCATCACCAGGTTGTGGATAGAGAATCTAAATATCTAGGCCATTAAGCAGCCGAGAGTTTCTCACAGGCCCTTCTGTGCTCTCTTGCCTCAACTCAGCCGCTCCAGCCTTCTCTCTCTGAGGGGAGGCCACCGGCTACCAGCCAGGAGAGGAAGTGCTCTGAAGAAGCCTAGCTGCAACTGGAGCCCAGCTGGAGGGCTGTGTGGAGAGGAGATGGTGGTTCCTCCTGCAGTTGGCAGGGGTGGCGAGGACATGTGTCCTGTAGGCTGGGAGCACGTTAAGTCACCACCTGATGTGGGGGGCAGCATGGGAGGACTAGATGAAATTGGTTTATCAGCTGCCCCAAACCTGGCTGTGGTTCTTTCTGAGCCCCACCTCCCGGAGGATGGCCACACCATCTGTCAGCTGCCCAGCTGGAAACCTGCTGCGTTTCTGATGCTGGAGTCCTCACTGTGATCCTTGCAGCCTCTCCACTCACTGCTGGCTCAGTCGCCAGCTTGTGTGCAGTGTCTTCCTTCCCAGTCCACAGACATTCTGCCTCCAGGCTCTGTCCCCTCCTCCAGTATCCATCCTTAGTGGGGTCCTTGCAGTGATATTTAGAAAGAAAAAGAAGTATAAATGTATTTGTGTTAACCTTAAAAATCCTTCACTGGCTCCCATTGCTCTCTGAATGCAATTAAAACCCTTTAGCTGAGGCATTAAACTTCTTGGGTTGGCCCTTGCCACCCCCTCTAGCTTCATCTCCCCACATGCATGTTCTGCTCTATCAAATGCTAAGTTTGCCAAGCTCCGTGAGTTGTGCCCTTTCTCTTCTTGCCCTCTTCACTCTTCCTGCTTCAGGCATCACCTCCTCTGCGAAGTCTTCCTCTCAACACCTCCTCCAAGACTGACTTGGGTGCTCCTTTCTGTTTATCCTCATAGTGGAACTGATACTGTAATTCCTTGGTGTAATAAAGAAAAAAATGTATCAAACAGCTGGCACTATGAGTTTGCTCCTGGGTGACACTTTTCTAGAAATGCCTTGAGAATATGCCTGTAAAAGATGCTGGCCAAACCGTTTTGCATGAGACAAGGAGAAGAATTTGTTCTTTCAATTCTAAAAGCAAAGAGACAGGAGGAATGAAGAAGTGAGGGATAGAGAAAGAAGTGGGTTGTGGGGGGTGGGGGGGGGACTGAGAGAAACTGGGGAGATAGTGTAAAGGATCCTGTGGGGTGACAGCCGTGGACAGTCCCCTCTGGTGGGTCCCCAAAAGGCATTTGACATAAAGAAGTCACATATTTTTTATTTATTTGTATTTTTTAAATTTAAATTCAATTAATTAACATATAGTGTAGTATTAGTTTCAGAGGTAGAGTTCATTGATTCATCAGTCTTATGTAATACCCAGTGCTCATTACATTACATGCCCTCCTTAATGTCCATCACCCAGTTACCTTATCCGCCCACCCCTTTCCCCTCCAGCAATGAGAGGCCACATATTTAATGTCAAGTTTGTTTGTTCAGTTTTAAGTGAAGCAAACTTCTTCAACCTCCTTTCCCCCCAACCTCTCAATCTTTAGTAATATCAATATTCACGAATTACTGTGAGTAGGTTTGTGCGTGTGTGCCTCTGAGGAGAGTGGCATTATAGAAGGGACTTTGTTGAACACGTGGGTCCTCTTGGAGACCACAGGTGTGGAAACAAGATCCAGGAGAGACCCTTGGAATGTTGGAAGCCCCTGAGGAGCCAAGGCATCTCAGGGAGGCCTTTGAACTGCTGCAGGGAATTGAGTGGGGACTCTGAGACCAACTTAATTGGAGGAGCATCAACTTCCCCCTGGTATCTGAATTATATTAGACAGTAAAGCAAATCTCCAAGGGGAGCTGTGGAAGTAAGAATAAGATGCACTTTTGTGTCTTAATTTAGCTGCTGGGCCAGCAGTTGGGGCAGGGTGGTGGGGGGAAGCTGGACACTCTTCTTCCAGACACTTGTGCCTCCCTCCATCCTATCATTCAGATCTCTGCTCGTATGGGCCCTCCTTAGAGTGGCCTTCTCTGACCAGCAGAACTACTACTAAACCAACCCCCATCACTCTTCTTTAGTTCCTCCTAATCTTGGAAATTCTATACCTGAGTTTCAGTGGATTGTAAAGTTGTGTTAAGTTTAATGGATTTAGAGAAAGTCTCAATCTTGACTAATTCATTCACTCATTCAGTAAATATTTGCTGAGGGCCTACTATGCACCAGGCACTACTCTAGGCACTTGAGGGTACATCTGTGAACATGATGAGCAAAAATCACTCATGTGGGTCCTGAGCATTAAGGCGAACACAATCTTAATTCTAATTGTCCTAACCCTGCACACTAGAAGTTTGTTCTCTCAAACTCAAAGCACTTTACAGAGCTGCTTAGGTAGGTTGCTTCCTGGTAATGGGTACATGTCCAGCTGCTGACAAAATGAAGTATTAAAAATGTCACTCAGCACAATAGTTTTTCTAAAATGTTAAGGTTATTGATTTTGTGTTTGCATAAAAAGAGTAGGTTGAAAAGTCAGGTTTCTAAAGCCTCTGTCCTAAAACTAGAATATTCTGAAAGGGATCCTTTTATTACTCTGTTCATCTACCAATCCTCTATCTCTAATGGATCGTTTAATTCAAATAACATCAAAACCTAACTAATTTAAGTCGTTTATTACAATTAAACTCATCCCTCCCTCCCCCATCAAAAACCTAGATTACTCGGTTGAGCTCCAGCTCGGCGTTCCAAGATGGCAGAGGAGCAGGAGACCTAAAGTTCGTCTGGTCCCAGGAATTCAGTGAGAGAGCTACCAAACCATTCCGAATACCTATGAATGCAACTGGAGAATGAAGAAAAAAGTAGCAGAAACTCTATGAACAGAAAGGCAACCACTTTCTGCAAGGAGGAGAAAAGATGGTGGAGGAGTAGGCGACCCTTTCTCAGATGGTCTGAGTCGAGCTGGATATCTACCAGACCATTCTGAACACCCACAGAATCAGCCTGAGACGCAGGAAGATACATCTGGATCTCTACAAATGAACATCTCCAGTGCTGAGTATTGAGGTACGAAGTGGGGAGCTGTGAATCCGAGCACAGATATAGGAAGATGAAGGGAAGGGGGAGGGAGCCTCTGCGCTCAGGCGCCGGGAAGCAATAGCCCCTTGTGCTGGGGAGCGGGCT
>NC_048224.1:33996962-33997321 GCF_002007445.2 Ailuropoda melanoleuca | reverse complement strand
GGTAATCAGAAGGGGGAATGAAACATGAGAGACTATGGAATATGAGAAACAAACTGAGGGCCTCAGAGGGGTGGGGGGTGGGGGAACAGGATAGACCGGTGATGGGTAGTAAGGAGGGCATGTATTGCACGGTGCACTGGGTGTTATATGCAACTAATGAATCATTAAGCTTTATATCGGACGCTGGGGATGTACCTTATGGTGACTAACATAATATAATAAAAAATCATTAAAAAAAAGAAAAGTAGGTGCAAACATGCAACTTGTTTGTTTAAAGTAATCTAGTAGGGGGGAGGTTAAGATGGCGGAGGAGTAGGGGACCCCTTTTTCAGCCGGTCCCCTGAGTTGAGCTGGATAGG
>NC_048224.1:33950211-33988436 GCF_002007445.2 Ailuropoda melanoleuca | reverse complement strand
GGGGGTGGGGGAATGAGATAGACTGGTGATGGGTGGTAAGGAGGGCACGTATTGTATGGTACACTGGGTGTTATACGCAACTAATGGAGCATCGAACTTTACATCGGAACCCGGGGATGTACTGTATGGTGACTAACGTAATATAATAAAAAATCATTAAAAAAAAAAGAATAAAGAACCAGCTCATGTCACCGTGTAAATGAACCCCAGAGGCCTTCTGAGGCTAAGTGAAAGAAGCCAGCCACACAAGGCCACATGCTGGATGCTTCTCTCTCTCTCTCTCCCCCTCTAAAATAAATAAATAAATCTTTAAAAAATAGCTAAAGACAAACAAACAAACAAAAAACCTAGAATACTCTATGAAGGAAGGTCACATTGAATCCAAGTTGCTACCTGTGTGGTTAGACACTCCAACTGTCATCCATTCCTCCAAACAGTGAGAGCTCAGTGAGTGCTGAAAAAGACCCATGCCCTTAAGATGCTCATGATCTGCAGAAGGAACATCCACAGGATCAAGCCAGAAGCACTCCTCAAGATACGTTACAGGGGACTTACATGCAAAATGTGAATACATAGAGAAATGAGTCCCACATTCTCTCTGAGAAGAGAGGAAATGACATTTAACCCAGTTATTAGTGAAAAGGAGAAATTCATAGGGAGAGGTGAACTCTAGGCAAAGGAAACAGAAAGAAAGCCATCTGAACAAAAAACATAATGGATTCTGGTAAGTTCCCTGTGGCTGGGGTATGTGGCCTCTACACTAGGATGTGTATGACAGGAGATGGAGCTGGAAAAATGGGCACGGTCTGGCAATGAAGGATTTTGCATACTGTCCTGTGAGAAATGAATAGCAATGTGATGTGATCAGGCTTGTGTTTCACAAACATCATTTTTGGAGCAATGTGAGGAATCAGACTGGAGTTGAGGAGACCAGTGAGGAGGCTGTTTCAGCAGTCTAGGACCTAGACCATGGCATAGGGGCTGGGGAGAGGGATCGGACACTAGAGAGAGTTCAGGAGTAAAAGTGGGAGGACTTAACATAAGAGGTAAGAGGACACCAGGTGGGAATGAGGTTTCTTGCCTGGGTAACTGAGTAAATGGTGGACCTCCCAAATTGCATCTCCCTTTCCCTTACTTCTTCTTGACAACATCAGGATGATGTTTAAACTAATTTTATTCTTTAAAACTCTAGCCATCCTTAAATTAAATACTTACCTGGTTTGGAGAATTCCCCACCGTGCCAACCTAAGGGAAAGGCCAGAAACTTGCCAGCCTCCCTTACAGCCGGGAGCTAGACACAGGAATCTAACTCCACTAATCAGATAAGAATTCTTTTGGATCCTAGTGACACAAGGAAGGGGTGCCACAAAATCCGCTTGGATGATGGTGGTCACAGGTGGATGAAGTTCCGGAATGAGTCGGAAGCAGAAGTGTCTGCAGTCCCTGCCCCTCTGCCTATGTTGATGAGGTGTGCTCGGGGTCTTTGCCCAGTGCTGCGGCAGTTGTGTCTCCCGGGGGCAGCTCTGTGGTGTGATTTGGGGGTTATTCCTGTAGACATAACATTTAGCCCTCCCAGGAATTCTGAGAGTTTCCTAATAGCCTTTAATAACTCTCTTTTTGGCTTAAACTGGGTCAAATGGTTTTGTTTGCAACAAAAATCCGTGAATCATATACCATTTCTCCGTGATAGCTTGGCTGCAAGCAACAGAAATCTCCTTCTTCTATTTGATGTAACTAGTTACCTTAAAGTAAAGGTTATACAGTGGCAGCACAATTATTTTTACAAATATATAGTAAGCCTTTATTTTGTGCCAAGCATCCTTCTAGGTGCTTTACACACAGACACTTCATTTACAAATTATCAATTTTACCAATGAGGAAATGGAAGCTGAAGTATCCCAAGGTTCCACAGCTAGTCAGGGTTAGAGCAGCTCTTTGAACCCTGACAGTCTGACTCCAAATTTGACACTTAATAACTACCGTAAACTATCTTGCTGTTAGAGAAGCTCATTGTTTGTATAGCCTATAGTCCATCCAGTCCAAATTGTATTCCATGCCTGAGTTTCTTTATTGTGTCCTCAACGAGTAAACGAGTGGAGAATGATTAACTTGCATTAGGGAAAGTAGGAGTAATGTTGGAACTGAACTTTGAAAGATTAAATGGAGCAAGAAGACATCCCTGAAATCTCTACATTACCAGGTGGCAGGTACTAGGAACCAGGTACCAGGCTGTACTGGTTAGGATGTGTTTGACTGCAAATAATAGAAACCTTAAGTAGCAGTGCCTTACATATTACAGATATTTGTTATGTCATTTATCAAGAAGACAGGAAGTAAGCAGTTCCAAGTAGGCTTGAGTATTTCCATGTTATCACAGACCCAGGATTTTTTTATCTTTTTATTCTGTAGCTACAGAGTATTGGATTTTTGGCCCCAGGCTGACAAAATGGCTGCCCTAGATATTTTCAGGCATCTTATCCTTTCAAGACTGCTTTCAGAGTGGGATTGGGTGTGACAGCAAAACAGAGTCTCCTTTCCATAAAGGTACTCGCTTTTAAAAGTCTCACTGGCCATAGCTATGTAATGGGTTCTCCCCTAAACCAATCACCAACCAATAGGAATGAGATTACCATGACTGATTTAGATGATTTGTCACCTAGAGGAGGGTTAATCCTACCTTATCTAAGTATTTTGCTTTCTGCTAAATACCTGAACAAGAATCTGAGTTCTGTATCAAGGAAGAGGTGTGTGGAAGTGGCTATTGGATAGGAATGGACAGGGTCTGCCATAATGGACACCAGGCTTCTAGTCTGGGCTGATTTTTTTGTTTGCTCAAAAAGTAATTTTTTCATTAGTGTTAAGTGCTGTGTGATATTTGAGTCTGCCCATTACTTGCTGTATGTTTTTGGCAAGTGATTTGATCTTTCTAGATTTTGGCTTCCATATCCCTAAAATGAAACGGCCCAAGTAGATAATTGTGAGGTCTTTCCTCATATCCCATTCATTTATCTCTTCTCTCTTTTTATAACACTGTTGCATTTAGAGCTATAATTTTTACTGTCAGAGACCTTTAGGAGATGGATAGTTTTGTCAGTAGACAATTTATTCCCTCTTACCACCCAAAGCCATGCTTTTCAAGGTGGGAGTCCCACACACATGGCATATGAGTGATAGGTCAGTAGATATATGAAACCATAGGATAAGCATGGTATATCTTCCAGGATTTTATGCAAAGATTTGGGAGGAAAGCCTTCAAAAAGTGTGTTTTCTATTATATAATCGTGGACCTATTATGGAATATGGTGCAAAATTCTCAAACTTGGACAATAGCCACATCACTTTTGGGGATATGTGTTTGTTCTTCTCTGTGGCTGGGGGGTCTTTAGATAGAAAACTTTGTGTGTAGCAATGACTAATTAATATTTTCTGAATTCAAAAAGTGAATTAGATTATTTGCAAATCACTTGGGTCTGCTATATAAAGCTTTCCAATCTCAGCACACTGACAGTTTGGGCCAGATAATTCCTTGCTTTGGGGGCTGTCAGTGCATTGTAGGCAGCACCTCTGTCCTTTACCCATCAGATGCCAGTAACAGTCTCCTTGGTGTGACCACGAAAAATATCTCCAGACATTGCAAAATATCCCCTGTGGGGCAAGATCAACCCAGTTGAGAATGATGTGAGTGGATTAATATTTGAATTCTTTCTCACCCCTTCTAGGATTAATAGTTCTGTGGTCTTAGACAAGCTACATAAATCTATAAACTTTAGCTTCCTTATCTGCCAAATAGGGCCAATAAGATTATTGTCTGCGTTAAATGAGGTCACAGATGTTGAGTCTACTGCAATGCCTGGTCTATAATAAACCTTCCATGAATTCTAATTCTCTTCTCCCTTCAGTTTTCTGGGGCTGTGGAACTTTCCAATTGAAAGGGATCTTAGAAGTCATTTTACTAGAATTGTTCATTTTACAAATTAAGAGACTGAGGTTCATAGAGCTAATCTGTCTTTTTATCTCTAAATTTATCTTTATACGCAATTAATACAAAGGAGACATATTGAAGTGGAATTGTACAGAAGTGGATGAATTCAAAGGCTCTCTCTTGTCAAGGCTGATTTGCAAGGTTCTTGCCCCTGTAGATTTCCTCCTGATGTATTACCTCTGAGAGAATTTGCAAAGCACTAAATCCCTCTTGTGACTCAGACTGAGTTCAAATGTTTGGTTTCAGGGATCATCAATTGTCTCTTTGGAAACGCTTGTCCTATGCACTTTAAATGTTGGAGAATGTTAAACATTGAAACAAAATGTATGGAATATGAGAGTTAATGCTCTGAGCCAGCCAAAGTTTGAAAAAATTTATAGTCACCAAGAACACATAACAGCTGTTCAAGCAACAGAGCAAAAGAAAGAAGCAGAAAGATTAATGGGTGACTCCAGTTTTTCTGATTCTTCTCTGCTAAGGACAAAGCTATTCTGACTAAAAAGACTGGGGCAAACTAATGAAACGGACTAAAGCCCCTGGGAGGGGAAATGGGGTAGGACCTGTCCTAAAAGAGTCCACGTTTCCTGGACCAAACCAATCACTGTGCAAGCTATTGGGAGATTTGCTGGTGTGACTGTAGAACCACTGTTGATAAGCTGAGGGGCTCATAGAAAAAGGAATCATCGTGGAGGACTGAGGATGGGCAAATGTGCTGATTTTTAGGAAATTCAATTAATTTTTTCTTCCTCACTTCCACCAACTAGGAATTCGTGAGTTTGGCACCAGTCCTAGGCAAAATTCCATAAAAGATTATTCTACTAATGGCTTACGAGCGCTTATAAATTAAGCAGCAGTCTCTCTAAGCCAGTAGTGTTTCAGTAAAACAGGTCATGCCAGAGTAATCTAATTTCCTTTTTTGATTAAAGCCATTAGAATGGCTGAGCGCGGATGTGGAGTGAGCACAGAATATCCAGATGACAGCAAGGCATGTCTCTTGTGACATTGTTGAAGGCAAGGCGTGGAAAGATGGGCTGGATACAGATATCATGCGGTGGCTGCATAACTGTATCCAGTGGATACCAATTAACGGATGGATAGTGGTAAGAAAGCAGATCCCCAGTGGCTGCTGCAGGGCATTGGCCCTGGGCCTGTGACAGTTCATACTTTACTAGCATATTAACCAGGTCAAAGAATGATCTGCTTGGCCCATAGCCTTAACGAGGGATACGTGTAGGTAGCCATGTTTTGTGCCAAGTGTGACCCCAAGTTCGGGGTACAGCTAATTGAACACATTGCTTTAGAGATATATGTTCCATGGTAGTGCAAATTCTTGTAAATCTGGCCCGTGACTACCTCTCTAGTCCTAGTTTTGCTGCCCTCTTCCCCATGCTCCCAATGTTTAGCCATACCAACCTATAATAGCCTGCATACACAATGTCGTTTTATGCCCCTTCAGTTTTGTACATTTTTCTGTATATGACTCGAATGCCCTTCCTTCTCTTCTGCCTACTTCTTCATCTGCCTCATGAGGTCTTACTCATATTCAAGACTTAGCTAAACCTTCCTGTCCTCTGTAAAGCCTTTCCTTTCCTTCTCACCCTTTTTGGTCACCTTTCCTAATAAGTTTTTCCCCATCTGAATTTTGGTGCTTCTACCCACCACTGTTTTAGGAATTATCATATTGAATTACCAACGTATTTACTTGTCTGTCTCCTCTGACCTCTCCTTTCTACCCTCACCAACCACTCTCCATACAGTCACTTCAACTCATTGAGGACGGGGCTGGATCCTACTCAGAGCCTGGTACATAACAGAGGCACTCGGTGAAAGAATTAATGAATAAAAAATGAATGAATGAATAAATGGCTTATATAAAACACATTATTCTGGCTCTCTGTTACTCTGTGTCAGCCTGCTAAGAATCACAGTGACATAAAATGTTTCTGTGTAGCCTGGCTCCTTAGAGCCAGCTTTCCAAAGGATTAAAAAAAAATACACTGAACAGATTCCTTTCCCCTCTAGTCACCTGCTTTCTGAATAAGGGCTTATGAATGCATTGAAGCAGCAACAAAACTCTTAATCATGGCACATACAGACCACACTGCCACAACCTGCCAGGGTCCCCCAGGGCTGTCAGTGCCTAGGAAGTCCACACTAAAAGTCACAATTTTCAAGGTTCCCCTCCTGTGGCACCCAGGAAGGCACACTGAGGCTACCAGCAGGAGGCATTTTTAGAATTGTTGCCTGCACTTCTGAAAAAGGGAGTTGAGCCTTACTTATCTCTTTTCTTCTAATTGACTCAGCAAGTGAGTACCACCTTACTTAAATGCAACCAGAGCAGAGAGGCACGAAGAATAATTCAGCTTTTCTGATACTTCAGGAAGAGTCTAATTATTATGAGAAGATCTGGGCCTTTTAAAAGGATGGTCTGTGGTATAATGAAAGAATTAAAATTCAAATAGGGGCACCAAATGCAAGTCAGCAGGCATTTATGTCTGTGCCAATTATTCAGTTCTAAATAGCTAGACCAGGCAGTGTTTGTTGCAGGTTGGCTGAGTTGTCTGACGGGAAGACTGGCAGCCTGGCATGCTACCAATGTCCCTGAGTCCATTCTGGTCCCCGTGTAATGGGAGTTGGCATTTAACACCCTCCAAAATGCAGAGATGATGCTTCACTGGTGATCCTTCGTGCTCAGAGTTAAGACAGGCCTCACATACAAATTCCTGCCAAGGCAAAGGGTGTAAAACCCTGGGGATCTGGAGCAGACAGACCAGGGTGTGAATCTTCAGTGTGATCACAGAGTCTGAAGGAAACTCAGACTTGATTAATTACCTTTAAAGGGGTATCTGTATTTATTAATAGCATATATATATATATATATATATATATATATATATATATATATGTAATGACTGTTCTGTTTTGATCACAAAGTAGGTGTGAAGCACTTAGAAACTTAGAATCCTTATTGTATGACAGTCTTGCCTGTGTGTGAAACTTTGATCTGAAGCTGTCCTAGTACTTGTAGCTGGTGCTTATTAATAATAATAATGATGATGATCCATGTCTAGGCAGAACTTTTCACTGTGGTCTACATGTCCTCACAATGTCCTGACTAGGAAGCTTTAGAGCTCTTAGACTCAGCTCTGTAGTTGAGAAACAAGGGTTAGAGGGCTTGCTAGAGCGTGAAGCGAAGCAGAAACTTTATGTTTTTGTGGCTGTTCCTGCAGAGGAGGTGTTATGGGCAAAGATCCCCGCAGATACCAGGATGAGGCATGCCTTTTATCTGCTTTGGTTCAAACTCCCCACTTTCAGAGACAAGAGAACCCTGGATCACACCCACTGCTCTTCTTTATTTGTCATTTGAGACCTAGGGACCTGAAAAAACATCTGCACGCTCTAGAGAAGGAAAGGCTGCTCTCAGAGAGAAGGAAATCTGTTGAACATCTGCTTTTAGCCCCTCAGAATAACAGAAGAGAACCTGAAGGAATCAGGGCTTCGTGGGGCCCACTTTCAGAAAGAGTAGGGCAAAGATAACATTGGATTCCTGAGTCATACTGCCTGTGGTGGTTAATTTTATTTGTCAGTGTGGCTGGGCCACAGTACCCCGATATTTGGTCAACTACCAGTTTGGTGTCTCTGTGAAGGTAGTTTTTAGATGAGATTAATATTTAAATCCGTAGACTCAGAATAAAGCAGATTACTCTCCATAATGTGGGTGGACCTCTCTTAAGGACAGCCTTAAGAGGAAAAAAGACTGAGGTTCCCTGGGGAAGAGGGAATTCAGCCAGCAGGCAGCCTCGGGACTCAAGCTGCAACATCAACTCTGCCCTGGGTCTGCAGGTGCCGGCTTGCTCTGCAGATTTTGGACTTGCCAGCCCAACGATTTCATGAGCCAATTCCTTAAAATAAATCTTTCTCTGCATCTCTATATGTGCACATACACCACATACACACACATACCCTGTTGGTTCCATTTCTCTGGACATCCCTGACTAATACACACACCATATACTAGAGTAAATTCAGGTGGATTAAACATTTAAATGTAAACAAACAAAAGGATAAAAGTACTAGAAAAAAATGTAGGCAAATATTTTGGCAGGAGTAGGAGGGAGTGGAGAATGCACACCACAAGCAGAAACTATAAAGGGAAAGATGGACAGATTTGATTAGGGGAAGTCTCTATCTTCTAATGTCTGGAAGTACCGTAAGCATGTAAAAGGGAAAGTGATAAATTGGGGAAAATTCACATTCAGACTAAAAGTTAATATATTTAGTACAGAAAGAACTGTTACAAGAGAATAAAAGAAGCTGACCATCCTAAAAGAAAAATGGACAAGAACAAGCAAGTCACAAAGAAAAACAAGTGACCAATAAACATGTGGAAACATAGTATCAAAGAAATGCAAATACAAAGAAAATATAATTTTTGCCTAACAGGTGATCAGAAATGAAAAAGGATGCTCATATGTAGTGTTAATAATGATGCAGCTAAAGAGACCACTGTTGGTGAGGTATAAATTAGTACACCTGTTTTAGACTTTTAGACTTCTGTGGCTAAGCTTAACATCAGACAAATATGCAGACATTTATGGAAGTGTGCCACCCCCTGCAATATTTATAATAGCATACGATTGAAAACAACCTAAATGTCCATCAATATAGCATTAGTTAAATAAGTTATGGTAAATCCATATAATTAAAATGAACTTTAATGAACTTTACCTAGGCATTTGGCCATTATTTATTTATTTGTTTATTTATTTTAAGGTTTTATTTATGTGAGAGAGAGAGAGCGCACGCACACATGAGCAGGGGGGAAGGGCAGAGAGAGAGGGAGAAGTAGACTCCCTGCTTAGCAAGGAGCCTGATGCAGGGCTTGATCCCAGGACCCTGAGGTCATGACCCGAGCCAAAGGCAGATGTTTAACAAACTGAGCCACCTAGGCATCCCATTTATTTATTTCTTCTTTTAAAATATTTTATTTGAGAGAGGGAGAGTGCATGAGTGAGTGGGGGAAAGGGCAGAGGGAGAGAATCCCTCTGCTGAGCACAGAGCCCAACCTGGGGTTCAAATCTCATGACCCTGAGAGCTTGACATGAGCCGAAATCAAGAGTCATACGCTCAACTGACCGAACCACACAGGGGCCCCAGGTGGTCATTATTTATTAAGCAAAAAGGGCAGTAACAAAAAAAAAAATGTGCACAGTACAAATCCCAGTTTTGCAAAATATGTATTATATATGTGGGTAAGTCAACATTCTTAAATAGAAGAAAGCTTGAAAAGAAATACACCAAAATGTTTAACAATAGTGGGTAGAAGGATTATGGGTGACTTAAATTTCCATTTGAGTATATGCATGTGGTGGGGAATGGGGAATGTTTTTTTCTACTATAACCTTACATTACTTGTATAATAAGAAAAGAGGTTATTATTATTTTTTAACTTTTATTTTTACAATACAGTATGTATGGGGTGGGGAGGCAGCAAGGTAAGGATGGGGCCTGTAGAATTAGGAACCAAAAATTAAGGGCAATAGTTTCCAGAACTTATAAGAGTTCAGAAATCTCTGTCCTGATCTCAAGTTTATTATGTTGGTCATTCTTTTGTTTCCCTGACTTGGTTAGCAGTGTACTTAGGAAAAATGGGGCTTATTTTGAGGGAAGCAGAGAATGGGGGAAGCAGAGGAGACTGCATCCTGTTCCATAACCTGTCTGACAGTGATGAGAGTGGGAGACAGCTCTGGAGAGGAGGCATATAGCCTGTAAATAGAGTAGAAAGCAGATAATCCCTGGGGCCACAAAAAGGCTATAGGGGTATGTGCCAAACACGGGTGGAATGGAGGAGGAAGAAGCAGGAGGGGTCTACCTATCAGGAGCTGGGAGTTGGTGAGCAGACACCTACGGGCTAAGCCCACTGCAAATACTTTTTGGCCCCAGAGCAAGAGGCCCATATACATATCTCCAGATGTACACCAAAGTTTGAAAACCGTTATCTACTATACTCATAAAAATCCAGCAGCCCTGTGTGCATGTCATATGGAGGAAATTAAAAGATTCTTTTCTGGAAAAACTGTTTCCAGGTGAAAGACTTGTGTATACTGATATCCCCCATGAAGAAAGCCAGTTTGCCCAACAGTCAACCCCAGCATTTAACAAGCCTTAGCCATGCAAACACAATTTCCATCAGCTTTTTAGCTCCCCATCATTAGCTATGACTGGACAATCAAGCAACATGAAATTTTTAAGGAAAGCATCCAAAATTAAAAAGAGAGACCAAGTAGAAGGGGAAAAGAAAGAGAGTAGATGGGGCAATACCTACAAAGTTTAGAATTAAAATTCTCCAAGAGAGAAGACATTATATCCCTTAAACAAGAGCATTTTTTTTTTAAAGAGGTACAATCAGAGAACAAAGCAGAACCTACACAGATATGTTAAAAAAAAATGTGGTAGCTGAAATTTTGGAGGGTTCTCAAAACTACCCATGCATTCATTGATTCTCTAAAAGTACTCAGAATTAGAGGCAGTTGTAATTACAGCTATTGTTTATTACAGCAAAGGAATACATGGCAGCATCAGCAAGGGAAAGACATATAAGGCAGAGTATGCAGGTTTCCAAAGTTTTCCCTCTGTGTAGTGTGGGGTTTTCACACAGAACATGCTTTGGCCTTCAGCAGTGAAATGTAGGAAGAACTCGTGCAATGTTTTTGCCCATATAAGGCCTTTTAAGACGCAGGGTCTTGGATTTTTATTGCTGGTTATTTAAGAAAAGTTTGTTTGTGCAACCAACCACAATTATTGAAGTTCCAAACTCTCAGAAGGAAAGCAGGTGTTCACCCTAAATCACATTGTTTGCACAAACAATCTAAGCAGGCTGGTAGAACAGAATTCAGTGCCCCAGGCACACAAAACATTATCATTTAGTAGCATGGAGTACATACCAGAGGCCATTTCCAGGAGCCTCCTCAAAACCTCCTAGAGATAGCAACATAAGGCCTGCTGTGGTTAACATAGCAGCAGGCCTTTCCTGCAGACTGAAATTGAAATTCAAGAGAAAATATTAAAGATCAGATTGGAAATAAATCTTTTGAGAATAGGATGGAAAATAAGATAAAGAAATGGAAAAATACAATAATGATAAAATTAAGAAATCATTCCTGGAAGTCTGATACTTAGGATGAGCAAACAGAGAAAACTGATGGAAGGAAAATGTGAAAGACATGATAGAAGAAAAATTTCTAGAACTGAAGAATAAGAGTTTCCAGATTGAAAGAGTCCATTAACAACATAACCTGGTAGAGGCCCTTGAAGAAGAGACCATGAGTGAGTACTAACTCCCTTTGTGTCTGGGACCTCCAACTGTTCCAAGCTGATATGCTATCCCTCATTTGCCCTTTAACAAGTCATTAATATTTGGGTCGATTTTTTTTTTTAACCTGTTTATGTGGCAACCACGACTTCCCTTTTTTCATTCTCTGCAAAAGCAAATGGTTTATGTGTCTTATTTCTCCTTGGAGGAGTTTGTTTGGAATTTATCTTACTCAGTTGCCTTCTGACCTGAAATATTTGATAAACTAAAAAAATGTTATTTTTTAAAATATCTGGCTTTTAAAAAGGGTGGGAAGATCTTTTTCTTTTTTTTTTTTAAATAGCTTTCTACATTCTAAGAGAAAGTGGAGGTTGCATACAGATTTAGAACCAGTCCCTACTGCTATGTCTAATGTTTTCAAGTCCTGGGACTTTTCTGTGAAAAAAAGTATTAGAAAATCAGGTCATATGTTGTCAATACCTCTTTCTTCAGTAACTTTGCAACTGCCTGGTTTGCTAAGTCACCAAGGAAAAAGCATCTCTATTTTCTTTTTATTTCCCCAAAATTCAGTGATTTCTTTCATCCTTATTTTTTCCCATTGTCTTTATTCTTGTGTGTGTTTTTTAAAGATTTACTTATTTATTTTAGAGAGAGAGTCAGGGGAGGGGCAGAGGGAGAGAATCTTCAAGCAGATTCCCCACTGAGCGAGGAGCCCCATGTGGGCTCCATGTGGGGCTCTATTTCACGACCCATGAGATTTGACCTGAGCTGAAACCAAGATTTGGGCGCTCAATTGACTGAGCTACCCAGGTGCCTCCCCCTCTTTTTAAAGTTTATATTCTTGAGGAGGTTTTTAAAAACTTCATTCTTTAGGGGCACCTGGGTGGCACAGCGGTTGAGCGTCTGCCTTCGGCTCAGGGCGTGATCCTGGCGTTATGGGATCGAGCCCCCCCAGGCTCCTCTGCTGTGAGCCTGCTTCTTCCTCTCCCACTCCCCCTGCTTGTGTATCCTCTCTCGCTGGCTGTCTCTATCTCTGTTGAATAAATAAAATAAATAAAATCTTTTTTAAAAAAATTAAAAAAATAAAATAAAATAAAAACTTCATTCTTTAATATCAATTTATGTGGGTTTGGGGAGAGAGCAAAGGTAAATATACACTTTCATCCTGTTCTGTTTATATTAGATTGTTGAATGCAACATTTTGCAAAGGCTGAGCCATGAGGTGACCTTAGCTTTATATTGATTACATAGGAATTATCTTTTTTAAGAAAAGAAATGATTTTCAAACATTGGTATTTTAATTTTTAGTAACAACCTCTATACCTAAGTATACTGGGACACCACTCTTAAGAATTATTGGGCTCAAGAATTTTTGTTAAACTTTCCATTTTACTTTCCTATGTGACAATTCCTCTTTTTTTAGCTTGAATTATTGAGGAAATGTGCTTTGCTCTTTACTTGGCTCAGAAGCTCTTTATTTTCTGACTAACCATCAATGTATAAGTTGTTCATGGGATGTGACTGAGCTTCTTTTTGTTCAACACCATTTGAGGACTAGTGACACTCACTGACAAAGACTTGAAGGCCAAGACCTCAGGGTTCTTTCGTGAAGGCTTCAAAAGGAGGGTGTCAGTCAGGGGGTGAGCGGGCATGTTTTCCTCTTCTCTCAGGAATCTGAGAATTCTTGCCTTGTCTTGGATTCAAGTGGTCTTACGGCTCACTATTAGAAGTTATTCAGGTATTTCCTGTTTAAGACATCTTCCAGCAGTCTGGGGGATCAAGCAAATCTTAGTCATATTTTATAATATTATTCATTAAGATTTATGAAGATGCAGTGAATTTCTGCAAGTCTATCTGTTATAAAATACAAGTTAAAGTATTTTTTATTGTGGAAAATGCACATAATGTAAAATTAAAATGAAGTATTTTTAACATGAAAAAATGTGTACCACCTTTGTAGATTCCCTTCGCCTCTCTGGACCTTTATTTCTTCAGTTATAAAATGAGCTCTGAGACTAAATCATTTCTGAGGTTACATTTTTTAAAATAAATATTTATTTATTTGACAGAGAGAGTAAGAGAGCACAAGCAGCTTGAGCAGCAGAGGGAGAAGGAGAAGCAGGCTCCCCGCTGAGCTGGGAGCCTGATGTGGGGCTCAATCCCAGGACCCTGGGATCGTGACCTGAGCTGAAGGCAGATGCTTAACCGACTGAGCCACCCAGGCACCCCGCATTTGGGTTTTTTAAAGCAGCTTAATTGAGTTACAATTCACATATTATATAATTTATCACCTAAAGCATACAATTCACTGCTTTTTAGAATATTGCATTGTTTATTTTTTTAAATTGTGGTAAAATATATATAACAAAATTTGTCATTTTAACCATTTTTAATTATTTAAGCATATAATTCAGTGGCATTAATTGCATTCAGAACGTGTGACCATCACAAATATTTCCAAAACATCTTCAACAGAAACTCTAATCATTAAGAAATCAATTTAGCTTTAACATACTAGCATTTATTGTAACTTTTTTTTTTTTTTTGTAAGCTCTGTGCCCAGTGTGGGGCTTCAGCTCATGACCCTGAGATCAAGAGTCACATGCTCTACCAACTAAGCCAGCCAGGCACCCTGCTATTATTCTATTTTAGATAAAACTCTTCAAAGACCCTCACACCCAAACTGGAAAAAGACTAATTTTAATTCCCAATCCCAGTGTTGTTAGGTCTGAAATGTGCTATTACATATTTATACACACTCTGAGTGTTGTTTTAAGCCCCATGATGGGCACATTAACAGCTCTAAAGATTAAAGAGCAGAAGGGGAGAATGAGTTGGGGTTTTCATTGGATCTTGTAATGATAAGCCACCAGAGAGCCTTCATAGTCCCATCAGCAGGTTTTAGTTAACTTTCACATTAAGCCAGATGTCTTTCAAAAAATATCCTACCAATTGGTGAATTTTGGAGCTTTTGGAGGTTGCATTCATACATTCTCTTCAGGAAGTGACTGGAAAACTGTTACTGACACCCGCTGCTGAGATGTCCCTGGATGTTCCTTCAGGGTTTGTGAATTGTTCATGGCACAGGAACCAGCTGATACATACTTCCTGATCCTGAGGATTTCAACTATCCATCCACATTGAAATACCTTCTTTGAATCGTTGCTAGATTAATATCTCCATGAGATCAGAGAGACATAAAACCAGAGAGGTTGCATCTGTCTGCGTATGATCACATAAATTTAACTTGCTGTCCTTGGAGTTGCCATCTTTTTTCTTCCTTGTTCTTTCTAAAGTCCTTTGGGGACACTGCTCCATTATTATCTAGAACTTACACTAGTGAGCTGAAGACTCAGGGAAGTGAGTTTCAGTTGCCCTAAAATAACATTAGGTGCCTTCTTAGGCAGTATGTGGAGGGTTGTTCATGAATGCAGTAGGGGATTGAGAAGGATGATCAATAAGGTTCTTCAAATTCTGTAATTCTGTGACATTGTGGGCAACATTGCATAGTGGTGAGGACTTGGGACTTAGTCATACAGACATGGATTCAAATTCTGGCCCCTTTACTTGCCTAGCTATGTAGCTCTAAGTAAATTATTTAACATATTTTAATACTCAGTATCTTCACCAGTAGAATAAGTATAATCATAGGATTAAAAAATTAATGCTTGGAAATGCTTAGAACAAATGTTTAGCAGTTTAATACATACTTCATAAATGTTAAGAATTGTCATGATTTTTATGAAAATAGTAAGAGCTACAGTTTTTGCAAAATGAATGAAAAGTTCTGTGCTTATACCTAGCCCTGCTTCCCAAGATCTGTATGACTTTAGGCAAATCACTTAACCTGTATGGGCCTTGTTTCCTAATCACAGATATTTAGATCCCCTTTCTTTCTTTAAGATTCTTTTTTTTTTAAGATTTTATTTATTTATTTGACACAGAGAGAGAGACAGTGAGAGAGGGAACACAAGCAGGGGGAGTGGGGAGGGAGAAGCAGGCTTTCCGCCAAGCAGGGAGCCCGATCCCAGGACCTTGGGATGATGACCTGAGCTGAAGGCAGATACTTAATGACTGAGCCACCCAGGGGCCCCATCTTTCTTTAAGATTCTTAAAGAGTTGGCATGCCTGGGTGGCTCAGTCAGTTAAGTGACCAATTCTTAACTTCAGCTCAGGTCGTGATCTCAGGGTTGTGAGATTAGGCCCTCTGTCAGCCCTGTGTAGGGCTCCGTGTGGGGCTCTGTGTGGGGCTCTGCACTGGGCATGGAGCCTGCTTAAGATTCTTCTCTCCCTCTCCTTCTGCCCCTCCACTCTGCTAAAAAAAAAGATTCTTAAAGGGTCTTTTTTTTTTCTTCCTTTTTTAAAAAGATTTATTTATTTGAGAAAGAGAGAAAAGAGCATGAAAAGGGGGAAGGGCAGAGGGAGAGGGAGAGAGAGAATCTCAAGCAGACTCCCTCCTGAGCACATTGCCCAGCATGGGGCTCAATCCCATGACCCTGAGATCATGACCTGAGCTGAAATCAAGAGTCGGTGGCTTAACTGACTGAGCTAACCAGGCACCCCTCTTTCTTTCTTCTAATCAAAAGATTCTTTATGATGATTTTTATGGGGTGATAGTTGCATAGGAACCCTGGAAGAGAGAAAGGCAGCCTGGCCTCGTGGGCAAACTACTGAACTAGGTATTCGGCCTCTGATTTGAATTTTGAGATATTAATCTTGTGCTGTCTTGATCTGCAGCCTTGGACCACCATTTGATAACTCTGTGGCTAGGTCTAATGAAATTAGAAATAATCACCTATGCCTTCTCTTTACCAGCAGGGGATGGTTTGATATGCAGCGAAATAAATTTATTAAAGCAATTTGATTTTTGCTGAAATAAAATGGCCTGCGCTAAATGTAAGGTCATATTATTTTTATGAGCTAGAGAATCATGTGGGAACCTGTAACTGACAAGATTAAATTGTCCCACTTTTTCTACAAAAGTTGAGATCTTTGAGAGTGCTTGAAGTGGGAGGCTAAGTTTTGATTTATCAGGAAGAGTGGAGTAGTGGGTCATTGATGACCTGTTACCCTTTTATTGTTGTTGCCATTAAACATCAGTTTTCCTGCCTTTGTATAGGAATTTTTATAGTGTATATATTGCTTTTCTGGACAAATTATGATTTCTATTCTTGTAAAACCAGGGTTCCCAGTTCTCTTTCTTATGTTACCCTTTGAGAGTTTCTTACTCAACTGGAAAACTGTGGGAGTGCTAAGGATGGAGAGGGATGGTGGAAGGTATGGATCTCAGCCTTCTGTCATATCTAGACTTTATAGTGACTGGATGGTGAACAAGAAGAGGGAGTTATAGAAGCCTTGCAGAAGTAACTGGAGTGTTTCCCCTGAGATCTACATGGGGAATTTGAATCTGCTGGCATTCAAGGAGGGTTGAGATGGTACCCAGATGCGGGGAGGGGAAAAGCACAGGTAAGTAGTGAAAAAAGAGAAGAGCTTGGAAAGTCTGTTAAGAGAGGCTCAAATTTCCATCTGTGCATGGGAGATCTGATTTTTCTGCCCTATTCCCTGAGCATCTTCCTCTCCCATACTTCCCAAGCCAACTTTCTAGCATTTCCAGAGTCCCAACCCTACGTATCCACCTGCTACTTAGTTGTCCCACAGTTACCTCATGCTTATGATGTCCTGAATTAGACTCAATCTGATCTCTATCCCAAGCTGTTCTTCCTCTTATATTTTACTCTCCTAGTTCAATCAGCCATCCAAATATATGTAAGCTAAAAAATCTGCAGCCATCTTCAATAGTTCCTTCTCATTGACTCAGTAGATATTTACTTATCATTTATTATGTACAACTGCTAGATACTGTGCCATAGCAGGTGATTAAGATATGGCCCTGAATGTAAGCAGCTCAGTTCAGCAAAAGAAGCAAACAGGCAACCACAATAGAGTCAGATACAAATCCTTTTCGTTCTCTTAGACGATTCTTGAATCTGTTTCCTCTCTTCATTCCTACTGCCAGTGCTTAAGGTCAGACCTTTTCTTTGGCCAGATTACTGCAATTATCTGGTGTAGTTCCTTCTTTCTGCTCCTATTCTGGAAATACCCTACTTTTGGAGTAATTATTTCAAAGACACAGTCTGCCTCAATATAGAAACTGTACCAGTTTCCCAGCATTCTACATGCCACTATTCTACCCCACACCCAGTTTTAGTCATTAGAGCTTTTGTGGCCTTGAGAACATAATTTCCCTGCTTAGAATTCCCTTCTCTATGCAGTGAACTCCTGTTTATCCTCAAAGAGGCACTTTAATGTCCGTTCCTCCATGAGGCCTTTCTCAAATACTTAGGCAGGATTTAGTGTTCTCATACCTCCATTTATACTATCCGTCATGCTGCAATTTTTTCTTTTCTTTTCTTTTCTTTTCTTTTCTTTTCTTTTCTTTTCTTTTCTTTTCCTTTTTTTTCTTTTCTTTTCTCTTTTCTTTTCTTCTTTCTTTCTTTCTTTCTTTCTTTTTCTTTCTTTCCTTTCCTTTCCTTTCCTTTCCTTTCCTTTCCTTTCCTTTCCTTTCCTTTCCTTTCCTTTCCTTTTCTTTCCTTCTTTTCCCTCACTGACTCATAACTTCATTAAAGAATGTATCTTCCTCCTGTTTCGGACTCCAGCAGCCAGGTTAGTGATTGGAATAGAGTAAGTGCTCACATGTGTTAGAAAGATGAATGGCTGTTCATTAAGCATGGGCGTGAACCAACCATGGTTCTATGCTATGATTTAGGAACAGGAAATGCTGACTTCTTGGGCATTGGGCTTTGGAGTTGGCTTGAGGCAGGAATAATGCCACCATTACTCTGAGCTTCCTTCTGCCCTTCCCAAATGAAGAGAGCCCAGTTTTCAATAGGAAGAGGAAACTGCATACCAGGCAAAAAGGCTGGTGTTTTATAGATGTCATTTAATGTAATTCCAACAGCTCCCCCTTTTGAAAAATTATTTATTATTTTAGAGAGAAAGAATAGCGCATGGGGGGAAGGAGGGATAGAAGGAGAGGGAGAGAGAGAATCTCAGACTTCCCACTGAGCACAGAGCTTGACGTGGGGCTCGAGCTCAGGACCCTGAGATCGTGATCCAAGCCTAAACCAAGAGTCAGACACTTAAATGACTGAGCCACACAGGTGCCCCTATTCTATCCTAATAGCCCTTTGAGGGAAACATTCTTACTCTCATTCCACAGGAAACAGTAGTTCATGGAGTTAAGGGACTTTCCTATGATCTTAGCAATTAAGGGTTGAGCTGGGTTTTGAACCCAAGCCTAGCTGACACTGACACTGTGTTCTATACTGCTACAAGTTTTAAGTTGTGATTTGAGTACTCGGTTAATTGTTACTACATTTTAGGGGTAAGAAGATTATCATGTAACGTCACTGGTAAGAATTGGCAGTTATTTGGTGAGTTACTATCCTGTAGAGTATCAACCTGGAAAATTTAAGATTTCTGAATTTGGTTGTCTAAATTACACACAGAATCATTTGAGCTCATGCTGTAGTTTGCAAACATGAATGTTGGATTGTAAAGAATTAAGGTGGTGCAGTAATACCCCATTTGCCACATTTATGGACCCCAGCTGGGTTCTTCCACCATCAGATAGAGTATCAATGATTATTTCATGAGGTTAAGCAATGTAGCTAAGTCATCATTATTAGTTAGGAAATTATGGTTGACAATGGGGGCTATGAATGGTGAATGAAGTGTTGAACTCTCAGGTTGCTAAAATTAGCAAAACCTTAGGGATCATCTAGTCCAAGCCTTTCATTTTACAAAATGAGGCTGAGAGAGATACCAGGGTCCAGCAAGCTACTCAATACCAGCGTCAGAATGAGAGAAGCCAGGACTTGATTCTTAGGATAATGCTTATTTTACCGAAGCTCCCTTTGTAAATCTGAAGGTAATTCCTGACCAATCTGGACATATCAGTACCAAAGCGTAGTTGTTTTCTCTAAGCAAATTCACTTGTTTATTGTTAAGTTTCTTCTTTTCCTTATGTCTTGGTAATTTCATCTATAGATGTGAAAAACTAATAGTTTTTGTACTCCAATCTATGTAGGGACACAATTGTGTTGTATTGGTATACCAGACTTATCTACCCACTCTCCTGTTGATTGACATTCAAGTTGTATTTAATTTTTAAAATTGTAAATAGTGCATATGGTGAACTTTTTAAAGGTTCAGATTTCAAAGCTTTATCTTACAAGTTGATTCATCATCAGACACTTATTAAGCATCCATTCTGTGCCTGGCACTGTGCTTTTTTTATATCACCAGTTAGAAGAACAAACACTGCCTATCAGTTCACAAGATGAAAATAGGATTTCTCTACTAACCGCCCAGCCTGTAATAACCTTCACTGTGAGAGCTGTAATTACAGGAGAGCCTGCTCTGTCCAGCTACTGTGCCAGCCATTTCACAAGCATTTATCTTTAGATAGGTAACGAGCATTCTCATTGTAGGGAGGAAGAAACTGAGCTGTAGAGAAGTCAACTGTGCAAGGACACATGATGAATATGCAGCAGAATTGAGCTAGTTCATATATTCAACAAATTGTTTGTTTGCTTTTTCCAGGAAGACCTACTAAGTGCCAGGCATTATTCTAGAGTTACATTGGGAAGTAATACAATACAGTATGAGTCTTACACTCTGGATGACAGATGATAAAAAGTAAACAAAAGTAGAAATGCATAATTGCCAATTGTGACAAGTGCTATGAAGGAAACAATTGGCTGCCATGGTAGAGAGTATTGGGGGCAGAGGCAGGAGGAGAGCTGCTCAGATCAGGTGATAGAAGGGCTTTTCAACGGAGCTGACAGTTAGCTGAAACCATAAAAAGAGAAAGGAGAGTTCTTCCAGCAGAGGCCACAGCTGGTTTAAAGGCTCTTGTAAACCAGCTGTGCCCTCCTCCGCCATGTCAAATAAATAAAATCTTTAAAAAAAAAAAAAGGCTCTTGTAGTAGGGAAAACCTTGGCATACTTGCAGAAGCAGAAAAACTCCAGTGTGGCTGCAGGGAAGCTGGGGAGATCAGAGTGGCCCAGGATGAGGGTGGAGAGAAGGCAGCTCTGACCCTGCAGGATTTCCCAGACCGTGGACGGGAATCTGCATTTTATTCACCATGGAATGGGACAGTCGTCAAAGGTTTAAGCAGGGGGTGAAATGGTCTTATTTATGTTTTTAAATAATCACTTTGGCTTTTCTGTGATGAAAAGATTAGAGGGAGGAAAGTAGTGTTGAGACAAGTGAAGAGGACATAGCAATAATCTAAGTGAAAGATGACTTTTCAGTCTCGGGCCAAGAGAATCATACTGAGAAGAGAGGGAAGGAGGAAAATCTATCTGTTTCTTGGTGGTATAAATGACAAGGCTGTGTGGTCCTAGGTCTGCCCTTTCCTGTGCCACAGAAACTGCACCTCTCTGGCTGGGAATGCGGAGATCTTATGGAAAATTCTGTTTCTGGAATCCTATTTATTTAATCTTTTAAATCCTTTATGTTGGCTTCTGAAAGTTGAAAACTCTTCTCTTTCAAAAGACTTGAAGGTTTCTTTGTCTTCAATTATACCACCCACATTTAACATTTATGATGCACTGGTGAAACATTCTGCAGACCAGGGCTGTTGCTCACACGGACTCCTGACTTTCTGCATTTTGTAAATGCACAGCTTGGTGAATGTGACTTCCTGCTGTTTGTGGCTTACAGTGCTGTAAGAGATGACTTTCCATGTGGCAAAAACTGATAATGGTTTATTATTTTAAGTTACAAAGAATTGGGTGGCAAAAAGGTTGGGAAGAAAACCCAAAATGCTTTCAATGAATTATTTGGATTTATAGAGCCTAAAGTGACATTTCCCCCCATATTTTTATATTTTAAATAGATTTCTTTTATTATTTTTCACTTTCTTGAAAACAATGAATATTATAAGTAAAAAAACTGCAAAAAACAAAATCCACAATTCCACTCACCCAGGGAAATCCACTGTAATGCTTTAGTGTACATTAAGTTACTTTTCATGTACATTCTTTTCCTTATGCCTTGGTAATTTCATCTATAGATGTGAAAAACTAATAGTTTTTATACTCCAGTCTATGTAGGGACACAATTGTGTTGTATTGGTATACCAGATTTATCTACCTACTCTCCTGTTGATTGACATTCAAGTTGTATTTAATTTTTAAAATTGTAAATAGTGCATATGTTGAACTTTTTAAAGGTTCAAATTTAAAACTTTTATTAAAGCTTTAAAGGGAGGCACAGAGGGAAAGAATCTTCCAAGCACACTCCCAACTGAGCAGAGAGCCCTTCGCAGGCTGATCTCAAAATCCATGACATCATGACCTGAGCCAAAACCAAGAGCCGGATGCTTAACCAACTGAGCCACCCAGGGGCCCCAAAGTTACCTTTTATTTATTTTTATTTTATTTTATTTTATTTTTTTAAAAGATTTTATTTATTTATTTGACAGAGATAGAGACAGCCATCGAGAGAGCGAACACAAGCAGGGGGAGTGGGAGAGGAAGAAGCAGGCTCATAGCAGAGGAGCCTGATGTGGGGCTCGATCCCATAACGCCGGGATCACGCCCTGAGCCGAAGGCAGACGCTTAACCACTGTGCCACCCAGGCGCCCCCCAAAGTTACCTTTTAAACAATCAATTTGTTTTATTTTTACTAGTATTAAAAATCAATAAAAAAAATCAATCATGTTCTTTATGGACAGTTTAGAGAATATAGAAAATTACAAAGAAGGTATTCACCATCCAAGGACAGCCATTGGTCACATTTTAGTATGTTTTCAAGTCCTTTTTTAGTACATATTATATATAATTGATACCATATCATCTATTAATTTTCCTCCTTAATATCACTACCTAATAATTTTTCTGTTATTAAAATCTCTTCATGGTTATTACATTTAATCACTACATAAAACTGCAATATGTATTTGCTACCATGTGCCTTGAATTCCTAATTGTAAAACAATGAATGCATCAGATAAAAACAATACCAAGGTCACTGGATCGTTGTGAGAATTCCATGGGCTAGACGTGCTGATGGGCACAGAGCCTGATGCATGGCTAGTGTTCCATCAATGTGGCAGCTTCATCATTTCCTCCCTAGGCATTTAGTCTGCTTCATTTTTTTCATTATTATATGTAAATCTGTAATGAAAGTCTTTTCTCTAAAAGCTTTCTGTATGGATTATTTCCATTTCTTTTAGAGCTAATTTCCAAAAGTGGACTTACTGTGTCAGAGGGTGGGCATAATGTTAAGAAATTGAACATCATGCTTGCAGGTGTCTCTGCTGTATATTTTGGATGTATTGAGATTTAGATTGTGTTATGAGTGGCTGCCTTATCGACAATTGCCAGGACTAGATGGGTAGAGTCATAGGAAATGACCCACAGGGTTAATAGTCTGTATTTAGAACCATCCTGATTCTTAGTTGCAACATAGAGGAGAGGGAGGAGTGTAGCAGAATCACCTAGGGGGCTTTTAAAAATGTAATTTTCTCTTCCCTCTCCTCAGCATCCTTATGTCCCTGCTACAGCAGCCTCAGGCATGCCTTTTCCTTCTGAAAAATCTCACCATCTTCTCCCTCCCAAATCACTGATATAATAACTACTTTACAGATAGAAGTGTATCATTTCCTTCAGATGTGTTGGACAGGGGGAGATTTTGAGAAGCAGTCATTGGTTTAGGTGATGGCAAATAGTGGTTAGGACTCAGGGTCTGAAGCAAAAGAGGAGAGTGCATCTGTCACCTTCAAGAAAGTGCTGGGTGCCTCCCTGCAGCTGCGCATAGTGGTCCATGGCTTTGTTCTGGGCCACATTTTAGATGCTCCAGGAGGCCATCTGCTGAATTTAAAGTTTGTGATACTTAAGGTTGCTGTGGAACCACAGTGATCTTTTCATTCAGCTCTGAGACCAGTTTTCAGGCCCTGGGCTGCTCCGTTTTAATTCCTCTACCCCCAGCCTGGTGGGTGCAGCCTGCCTGCTTTTTTCATACCAAAGCTACTATCCCTTATCTGCCTCCTCTTCCTCACCCAGTCTGACTATTAAAGCCTGTCACAGCATTTCTGTTGTCCCTTTCCACGCTGTGTAAGTGGGGCTAAGCTCAACCCAGCCCCAAGTCTGGCCAGTCAGACTATTCCCTCTTGATGGCTAGAAGAATTGGTTCAGAGGCAGGCACGTGACCCAGGCTGGAGCTTTTTTTTCTTGGAGCTATTGGGAGAGACAAAATAGTCTTCCTCTGAGGTGTAAGCTGTATGGCTGGTGTAAGCACCAGTGGCTGGAAGCCATTGTGAAGCTTTCTGCTGTAGGAGAGAATGTGGCCAATGGCAGAGAGAAGCAGAGCTGGGAGCTGGAAGAGATGGGGAGCTCAAGGACATTGTTTGAACTCCTGGTTTTAGTTAGAAGCTGCAGGCTTCTTTTTAATCCTCCCCATAGAGTTATAGGTTTCTTTGTTTTCTTTTTCTTTCTTTCTTTCTTTCTTTCTTTCTTTCTTTCTTTCTTTTTCTTTCCTTCTTTCTTTCTTTCTTTCTTTCTTTCTTTCTTTCTTTCTTTCTTTCTTTCTCTTTCTTTCTTTCTTTCTCCTTCCTAACTCCCTCCCTCTCTTTCTTTTCTTTTCTTTTCTTTTCTTTTCTTTTCTTTTCTTTTATCTTTTCTTTTCTTTTCTTTTCTTTTTTCTTTTCTTTTCTTTTCTTTCTCAAAAGCAGTGGTTCTCCCAAGGAGGACCTATGGTCAAATACATCTCAGAATTATTTTACTTCTTTTCAAAAAAATTGTTTCAGGTGAGGTATAATTGACATATAGCATTATATTAGTTTCAGGTGTACAACATAATGATTCAATATTTGTATGTATTGCAAAATGATCACCCCAGTAAGCCCAGTTAACGTCTGTCATCATATATAATTACAAAGATTTTTCTTGTGATGAAAACTTTCAAGATCTACTCTCAATTTTTAATGCACAATACAGTATTATTAACTATAGTCACCATGCTATATACATTACATCCCCATGACTTATTTATTTTATAACTGGAAATTTGTACTTTTTGACCCCCTTTACCTATTTTTGCCCACTCCCCATTTATGAGCTTGTTTTTTGTAGGGGAGTGGTGGTGTGGATTTCACCACCAAGTGAGATTTTTCAGTATTTGTCTTTCTCGGTCTGACTTATTTCACTTAGCATAATCCTTCAAGGTCCATCCATGTTGTAACAAATAGCAAGATTTTATTCTTTTTTAGGGCTAAATAGCATTGTATATATGCTTCCATGTTTTCTTTATCCATTCATTCATCAATGGACACTTTGGTTGTTTCCATATCTTGGCTATTGTAAATAATGCTGCAATGAACATGGGGATGCATATACCTTTTTGAGTTAGTCTTTTTGTTCTCTTCAGATAAATAGCCAGAAGTGGAATTGCTGGATCATATGGTAGTTCTGTTTTTAATTTTTTGAGGAACTTCCATTGACGTGATTGCCTCAATTTACATTTCCACCAACAGTGCACAGAGGTTCCCTTTTCTCTACATCCTTGATAGCACTTTGTTATTTCTTGTCTTTTTGATAATTGCTATTCTAACTGGTGGAAGTATATTTCATGGTGGTTTTGATGTACATTTCCTTGATAATTAGTGATGCATTTAATAACTTTTTGTGTATCACTTATCTACATTATTATCTACGTCTATATCTACATTATTTACTTCTTGATGAAATAAATTACTTACACATATAATTCCTTGCAAATATGGACACAGGTAGTTGGAAAATTGTAAGTGCTCACCAAATATTTGGATATTAAGTATTAAATAAATGAATGAATTAGTCAATGGCGTAGTATCTGTAAAAAATTTAGTTTCAGAGCCAGACTCTTAAATATTTGATCATTAACCAAGAATGTGCAGTGGAGGTTGATCCATGCATGATATTTAGTAAGATTGCCCACCTGTTAAGGGTTCTAGACAGAATCAGGTTCAGGTGAATTGAAATACAAAGTTCCATCTAGTGCCAGAATGGTTCATAGATACTTGTACTGTGTGTCAAAATAGCATCTCCAGTTACCTGGCACTGTCCTCGTTGTCAGGACTGAATCTTAGAATCATTCCTCCTTACACCACTAATACATACTCTCTGACCCTCTCTAGTCCCCCAACTCTCCTGGACAGGGATTTCTTCATAGGTGACACAAACTGACTAGAATGAGAATCACGGACATTCAAAACATAAAGTTCTTCAGAGATTACAGCTAGTAAAAAGATATAGATGTTTAATTTGCCATTTACACTGATGAGGGTACTGAGGTCCAGAAAAGTGAATTAACTTGCTCAAAGTCACACAGCCTGGGCAAGATCTAGGCATGAACCTCCATTCCAGAGCTAACTGTGTAAAGATTCTTCCACTCGACTAGTGGTTCTGAGACCTTGGTGCATGCTCCTGTCACCTAAAGGAGCAGCCGTACTGCATACCCCTTAATCTGAGTGGGTGGGAGACAGAACTTCTCACAAAGCTCCCCATTTGATTTCAATATGTAGCAGGGTTTGGAACCACTACTGTAGCCTGTGTTTTGATATTAAACTTCTAAGACCCTTTGTGACATCAACCCAAGGTGTGAGACTTAGTTCTAGTCTGAGTAACACCTAGATCTGGGGACAGCTGGGTTTTCCCATGCCTTATATTTAGACAAATGGAAACATTTTACTATAAGCATTCTCAGTGTTCTCCCAACAATGTTATAGTATCCCTATATTTCCCCAAAGAAACAAACACTTGGAGAGGGAACATCACTTGTTTGAGATCATCCTGGCACCAAATAACAGCTTGAAACCAGCTTTTTCACCCCAAATTATATATTGTTACATACTGTTTTTTTTTTAATGTTATCTTTTTCTTTGAATAGGTAAATCATATACAGGGTAAAAATTCCAAAGTTATAGTGAGTGAAAAATCCCCCCACACCCTGCCCCAATTTGCTATCTGCCAAGTTTTTCTCTCCAGAGAGACCACTGGCTTAACATGTTTCTGGTGTGTGCTTTCAGAGATTGTCTATGCAGTTTGCAATACATACATGTATATTCCACCCCCCCGCATCCATAAATGGTATCTTAGTATTCATGCATAGTGCTTTGATTTTTTTTTAAAGAAAGTATTTATTTATTTATTTATTTATTTATTTATTTATTTATTTATTTGGAAGAGAGAGAAAAAGTGAGTAGAGAGGAGGCCAAGAGGGAGGAGAGGGAGAGGGACAAGGTAGACTCCATGCTGAGCCCCGAGCCTGACACAGGGTTCGATCTCATGACCCTGAGATCATGACCTGAGCTGAAATCAAGAGTGCACTTAACTTACTGAGACACCCAGGGACCCCGCACTTTGACTTTTTTAAAACAATATATTTTGGAGACCTTTCTACCTTGATATACACAAAATTGCCTCATTCTTGTTAAATGTTGCATAAAATCCATTGTCTGGATGTGTCATATATTGTTTTACCAGTTTCAGTTTGACTGACAAGCTTCTTTATAGGAAGCCTGTGTTGTTTTGGTATTATAAACAATGCTGCAATAAATATCCTTATGCATATATTCTTTAAACATGTGAGGGTATATCTATATGCTGTTACTAGAAATAAACTTGTCATTAAAGGGATATGTACCTTTAAAATTTTTGATAGACCTTATCAAATTACCCTACACAAAAGTTGTGCTGTTTTGTATTGCCTACAGCAATGTATGAAGGTGTGTATTTTTCCACACTCTTGGCTACAATGTGTTATAGTCTTTCACTCTTTGCCAATCCATTGGATGAAAAAATATAACTCATTGGAATTTTAATTTTTAAAAAATTTTCTTTAATTTTTATTTAAATTCTAATTAGTTAACATACAGTGTAATATTGGTTTCAGGAGAATTCAGTGATTCATCACTTATATACAACACCAGGTGCTCATCACAAGTGCCCTCATTAATGCCCATCACCCATCTAGCCCACCCCCTACTCACTTCCCTCCATCAACCCTCAGTTTGTTCTCTATCATTATGAGTCTCTTATGGTTTGTTTCCCTCTCTTCTTCTTTTTTTCTCCTTTTTCCCCCTTCCCATATGTTCATCTGTTTTGTTTCTTAAATTCCACATATGAGTGAAATCATATGGTAGTTGTCTTTCTCTGACTGACTTATTTCACTTCGCATAATACACTGTGGCTCAGTCCACATCGTTGCAAATGGCAAGGTTTCATTCTTTTTGATGGCTGAGTAATATTCTACACACCACATCTTTATCCATTCATCAGTGGATAGACATTTGGGCTCTCTCCATAGTTTGGTGATTGTTGATAATGCTGCTATAAACAGTGGGATGCATGTACCCCTTCGAATCTGTATGTTTGTATCTTTTGAGTAAATACCTAGTAGTGCAATTGCTGGATTGTATGGTAGTTCTTGGAATTTTAATATTCACAAAGGAACTTTTAATCTTAAAAGCTGTAGGGGCTTAAACTACAGGGCGAGATTGCAAACTTTAGAGCACTTGAGCTATCTCTTGCTCCCATTTTTTGGAAGAAGATAAGATAGTCCTTTTCCTTAAGCCTCAAAATGATGTCTGTAATTTGGAATCTTGCAACCCTAACAGGTTCCCTGGTGTGAGTTTATTCTAAAGGGAATTATAATTATTGAAAAGCTAGTATGTGTCAGATTGTCTATAGGTGCTTTCATGCATATAATCTCATTCATATATATACATTTTCCTTTTTCTTTCTTTCTTTCTTTCTTTCTTTCTTTCTTTCTTTCTTTCTTTTTTCCTTTTTTTTAGAGAGGGGGAGAGAGAGAGAGAGAGTGGAGCGGGGAGGAGCAGAGGGCTAGGGGGAAAGAAAGAGAATCTTAAGCAGGCTCCATGCCCAATGGGGCCTGACACAGGGCTTGATCCCACAACCCTGAGATCATGACCTGAGCTGAAGTCAAGAATTGGACACTTAACCAACTGAGCCACCCAGGCGCCCCTGATCTCATTCATATTAAGTACTCCTAACAGCCTTTTATGGTAGATATTATGATTCCTCCAGCTTTTAGTTGAAGAAACAGAGGCTCAAATACTCGCTCAAGGTCACAGAGCTAGAAAGAGGCAGAGGCTCTTACAGCCTATACAATTTGACTCAGAATCTCTACTCCCCCCTGCATTATACCATGCTAATTCTAGAATAGGACATAATATAGGTAATCCTATAAATCCCTGAAGTCCATGCAGCTCATTCTGTCACATTTGAAGAATAAACAAGAGTTCCTCTAAAAGCTATTAAAAATGAATTCTAGGGGTGCCTCAGTGGCTCAGTTGGTTGGATGTCTCCCTTCGGCCCAGGTCATGATCTCAGGGTCCTGGGATCGAGCCCCAAATCGGGCTCCCTGCTCAGTATGGAATTTGCTTCTCCCTCTCCCACTCCCCCTGCTTGTGTTTTTTCTCTCTCCTTCTCTCTCTGTCAAATAAATCAATAAAATCTTTTAAAAAATGAATTCTATTTTTTACCCACGTCTGTTATGGAATATTGAAGGAGATCCAGTTCCTAGCTGTGAATTGCACTTCTCAACAACTTCCACCAGCCCCAGTTCTGTTATACCCTGAATCTGCTCGGGAGTTTCTCTCATGGCAGCCTCTCATATTCCTCCTTTATCCCTGGCTCCATTTTCTCCTCTTCCTTCTCCCAGTTGAGATAAAGAAAAAAAAAATCCACAAAAAAACAAAATACCCACTTACACACATAACAAGATCTACTCTCTTAACAATTTTTTTGGGGGGTGCCTGGGTGGCTCAGTCGTTAAGTGTCTGCCTTCGGCTCAGGGCGTGATCCCAGGGTTCCGGGATCGAGCCCCACATCAGGCTCCTCCGCTGGGAGCTTGCTTCTTCCTCTCCCACTCCCCCTGCCTGCATTCCCTCTCTCGCTGGCTGTCTCTCTCTCTGTCAAATAAATAAATAAAATCCTTTAAAAAACCAGTTTTGGGGGGGGGTTTCTATTCTAGATCCTTTACTCACTAGTTCTATGGCAATAGCCAATACCTTTTTTTTTAATAATAATTTTTTATTATGTTATGTTAGTCACCATACAGTATATCCTTAGTTTCTGATGTAGTGTTCCATGATTCATTATTTGCGTATAACACCCAGTGCTCCATGCAGTATGTGCCCTCCTTAATACCCATTGCTGGCCTATCCCAATCCCCCCTCCGCCTCCCCTCTGAAGCCCTCAGTTTGTTTCCCAGAGTCCATAGTCTCTCGTGGTTCATTCCCCCCTCTGTTTATCCCCCCTTCATTCTTCCCTTCCTTCTCCTACTGATCTCCCTGCTATTTCTTATGTTCCATAAATGAATGAAACCATATGATAATTGTCTTTTTCTGCTTGACTTATTTCACTTAGCATAATCTCCTCCAGTCCCATCCATGTTGCTGCAAATGTTGGGTAATTGTTCTTTCTGATGGCTGAGTCATATTCCATTGTATATATGGACCACATCTTCTTAATTCAGTCATCTGTTGAAGGGCATCTCGGCTCCTTCCACAATTTAGCTATTGTGGGCAATGCCACTATGAACATTGCATATGGCCCTTCTCTTCACTAAATCTGTATCTTTGGGGTAAATACCCAGTAATACAATTGCTGGATTATGGTAGCTCAATTTTTAACTTTTTAAGGGACCTCCACACTGTTTTCCCACCAACAGTTTTTAAGCATACAGACCATTATTGTTAACTATAATGTTGTACAGCATATCTCTAGAACTTTTTCATTTTGTATAATTCAAGCTTTACCAACAGTAACTACTCAGTTCCCCCTGACAATCACTATTCTACTCTCTTCTATGAATCTGACTACTTTAGATACCTCATATAAATAGAATCATGCAGTATTTGTCCTTCTGTGACTGGTTTATGTCACTGAGCCTAATGTCCTCAAGGTCTGTTTTATGTCCCTTCACATTATATCCCAGCTCTTAAATAATTCAACTTGAGATCTTGTTAATTTATTTCTCTGCTTCTTAGTAGTACATCTCTACCCATTCTATGGATTCTGCATCTCGAAACACAGGAACTGGCTTATCCAAGAAAGATGGAGAAACTAAATGGAAAAGAACACAGTTCTTGTATCCAAAGAGAAGATTATAAACATACGCTTATTACATTACTTTTGTTAGAGCCACTAGATGTCTTAGATAAATGGCAACTAGAGTTAAATTTTTTTTTAATTTGAGTATAGTTGACACACAGTGTTACATTAGTTTCAGGTGTACAATATAGTGACTCAACTCCTCTGTGCATTACACTATGCTCATCAGAAGTGTAGCTACCATCTGTTACCACACAGCGCTATTACGATATCATTGACTATATTCCCTGTGTTGTGCCTTTAATTCCCATAACTTCATTCCATAACTGGATAAAAGGCAACTAGAGTTTTAACTGGAAAGGTCAGAGTAAAAGTCAGATTGAAACAGACAAAAGAGGTACAATTGCAGTGTGTTGGGTCCTAGAACTGCAGTATCTAATATGGTAGCCATTAACTACATGTGGCTATTGAGCATTTGAAGTGCAGCTAGCTCAACTTATGTGCTGTAAATATAAAATATACATTGGATTTTGAATGAGGACTTAGAATGAAAAGAGAATCAAGTATTTCATTAGCAATTTTACTATTGATTATGTGTTGAATTGATAATTCTTTGGGTATATTGGGTTAAAAATACATTACCAAAATCAATTTTACCTGCTTATTTTCACTTTTTAAAATGTGGGACAGGAAAAATTAAAATTATATATGTGGCTCACATAATATTGCTGTTGGACAGAGCTTTTCTAAAGGATTCTCAGTAATTAAGAACAAGATGAGGGAAAGGTTCTAGGGCTAGAAAATGGTTGTGGGTCTGGGAGGAGGAAGAAAGACAAACTGGGGGAAGGAAGAGGGCCCTGAGAGGTCACACTTCTCCAATTTTCCTATTGTCTTAAAGCTATCATGACTGTGTTACATGTACAATAAAAATATAATCACACTCATATGCATATTATATTTTATATTTCCATAATTTGACCTTTTTTGGGGGTGATTTTATTTTTTCCTTTGGCTCCTTGCGACTTGATGGAGAGGATAACGTCTTGATATATATATTTATCCTGCAATATAGTCTTGATCAAAGGGCTTAATGTTTCAGAGCCTCAAGTTTTCTTAAATGTAAAATGGAAATAAAAATCTTGCCTTATATGTTTAATTAGGTTTTTGTCAGTTGAGAATTGGATCAGGAGGGTCAGTTGAAAATTGGAAAGTGTTTGACAAAATAAAAGTGTCTTTTCTGTGTTGTTGTTTGAGAGAGCCAAGGGTCCTCATTCATCCCATCAAATATAGAAACATGATGCGAATCAAAGGAAACTTGAAGAGGATCCTAATAAAATTTGAGAAGATTTGACTGGGAAATTATGTTGTTCTCTTTCCTAAGTTCAACTACATATTTCTGATAAATTGGAGATGGTGACGGGTAGAGAGGTAGACTAATTAAAGGGGAGATTGCAGGGCACATGGTGCCTGCTGGGGGAGAGTCTAGTCTAGGGAGGCAAGGTAGGCTAGCAGAGAGGGTGCATGAAGGATGGTTCTAAGTACAGCATGTGGCAGTCAGTATAATGACCCTCCAAAGATGTCCATATGTCAGTCCTCAGCACCTGCAAATGTAATTACCTTATGTGGCAAAAGAGACTTTGCAGATGTGACTAAATTAAGGCTATCGACATGGGAAGATTAATGAGAGGAATATGAAATCCAAGATTTCTTAGGGAGGCATGAAGGCTGACGTCAGATAGAGGAGATGGGACAATGGAAAGAGAGGTTGGAGTGATGTGCTTTGAAAATGGAAGAAGGAACCATGAGCCAAGGAATAAAGAGAGCCTCTAGCTGGTGGAAAAGGCAAAGAAATATTCTCCTCTAGAGCCTCTAGAAAGGAGCAAAGCCCTGTGGACACCTTGGTTTTAGCTCATAAGAGCCGTCTCAAATTCTGACCTCTAGAATTATGATAGTTTGTATTGCTTTAAGCCACTAAGTTTGTGGTTGGTTGTTGTTATAGCAACAACAGGAAAAGAATACACTAAATAATCTATCCTGAACCATGAGTACAATTTGTAGAAAAAAGGGATTGTGAGGACAAGCTGGAAGAGTCCTTGTAGCAAGCTCTGTAATACTTTAGAAGTCATTCATGTGTGGGCCGTCCTCTCACAGCGCTTATCACAGGAAGGGATCACATTTTACTTCTCATTTCACAAAAGCATTGTTGGTTAGAATCCATTGCCAGGCCTGGCTGTGAGGAAGAAGGGAAGACAAAGGTGTTGGGAATGGGCCTCTCATTCCAAGAACATAGAACAGTTGCAGGTTAGGACAGCAGGTCATCTCAGAGGAGGGCATCTGCATGCTCATTCTCAGCTGAAAATTCCTGACTCAGCTACTGTACTAGTAAGTCCCTAGATTGGTGCTATGGATACTCTCTGCCCACCTTGGGAGTTTCCAGAAGTATCTGAGGAGTTTTCTATTGTACCAGAAATCCCACTGGACTATAAATGGCTTTGGGGCTGGTGAATATTAGGTATGAATGATAATGTGACCACATTTGTACTCACAGGTTGATGTACTTGAACCATTTGCTTTACACTATTATAATAGATGGCTTTTTGACGTGAACTTTTAAACATTTGTACTTGAAAATGGGCTCAAATTCAGGACCACAGAATCTGCAATTCTGAAATACCCAAAGGTCTGAAAATTTTTTAAAAAATCATTTTTATTTGGCAGCAAGGTGTTAGACATGAAATGATGTGGAACTATTGTCTTTATTTCTCTCACTTGGTATGAATATGCATATACTTCACGGCAGAAATAGTGTGTTTGATTATGGGGAGCTGCTCCAGACCTTACTGGGTAGGGGAATTATGTAATATATAGCATATACCTGAAATTACCTTTCTAAAATCTAAATCTAAAATCATTTAATCCCAAGAGTTCAGATAAGGAGTTACGGAGTTTTACTAGCCCTATTGGGCATGCTGGGTTGGATAGTGTTCCTCCAGAATTCATGTCCACCTGGAACCTCTGAACGTGACTTTATTTGGAAATAGGGCCTTTACAGTTGTGATCAGTTGAATTAAGATATGGACATACTAGATTTGGTTTTGTCCTAAGTCCAGTGACTTGGTGTCCTTAAAAGTGAACACACACAGAGAAAAAGGCCATGTGACAATGGAGTCAGAAATTGGAGTGATGCACGTACAAGGCAAGGAATGCCAAGGATTGCCAGCAACTATGAGGTCCTAGGGAGTGAGACATGGGGGCATTTTCTCCCTCAGAGCCTCCAGAAAGAACCAGTTCTGCCAACATCTTGATTTTGAACTTCCGACTCCCTGAACTATGAGAGAATCAATTTCTAGTGTTTCAAGTCACCTCATTTGTGGTTATTTGCTATAAAGGTACTAAGAAATTAATACACTGGACCAGAACCAATTTAGTTGTAAGAATAACAGTTGGAGTATCTTAGAATCTTGAAATTTTGATTAATTCATTCAACAGAATATCTTTTTCAGTAAAGGAAAGGTGGCATAATGATAGCTTACATAGTGGTATCACATTCTCCTTTTAACAGTGTAAATAGGATATTCATTGAAGCACTGCTTTTGATAGAAAACATTGAAAATCTAATGATCTAATTGTAAGGAATGGTAAAATCAACTATAATACATCCATGCGATAGAATAATAACCAGCTTAAAAACACTCATGCTTTTGAAAAACCCTTTAATGACATGAGAAATTGCTCATATTGGGTTGAAAATAGATACAAAAGTTGTTAGAACTTATCACATTGTACGTGTAGGATTTATGCATTTCACTATGTCACACACTGAATATATCTCAAAAAAAACTATAAACACATATTGAACTCCAGTCAATAAATTTACTTTTTGTAGTGGTCTGAGTTAGCAGTTCTGAAACTACTTTTTGTAATTTAGACTTAAGCAAATGAGTAGATATATTGACAATAACGGAAGCCAGTTTTTTCACTGTTGAAGAAGAGTTACAGATGTGAATACATGGAAGTTGACAGTATTCTCTGAAGTGTTGGATTGGTACTGGAGGTATTAGTTTGAATTCATGCTTTTTAATTATATATATTTAACATATATTATGTATAGATAGATGGATATAAAAATTTTAACTCTGAATATATAAATAATATATATAATAATATATAATAATAATAGATAGCTCTGTCTGCTGACAGGATATAGAAGAAATGACTAAGTAGTAACAATGAATATACCTATCACCCAGAAATTGGTTTCTAAATACCACTTTCCAATAAAAGGTAAGGTTCCTTGGAGAAATAGCTGATTCCAGGACTGTGTCGGGGAAGCACAAAATGAATCTGGATCATCTTGTAAAAGAAAGTAAGGATTTTCTTTCTTTCTTTCTTTTTTTTATTATGTTCAGTTAGCCAGCATATAGTACAACACTAGTTTTTGATGTAGTGTTCAATGATTCACTAGTTGCGTGTAACACCCAGTGCTCATCACAACACATGTCCTCCATCACCCAGTCACCCCATCAAAGTAAGAAATTTCTTAAACAAAAGCAGGAACATACCAAAAGGGCACAGAATTCAACTTCTAGAGCTCCCACTGGCCAAATATGGGACAATTTATTCATAAAAATAAATAGTGATAGTATAGATTATAACCCATTACTTATAAAATTAAAATCTATGAGCCCGTACTTATATCAATAAATGAATAAATAAGTAAACAGAAAATGAGGAAGGAGAAGAGTTCTTTCAGTAGGATGCCAGCTAACAAATACAGAGGGAATGATGGAGATTGAAAGTCATTAATGGATACTAAAACTAGTACGTGAAGGTTTAATGAGGAGTGGAATATTTACATATTCCAAGTATCTCCTCATAGATTGCTTACTAATTTTAAAGGGAAAAATAGTAATGTTAGAGTGGAGAAAACTGGCAGGCTTCACTTTATCAAAGTGATCAGAGTTAACAAACTCGTATTGTCTCCTAGCGAGATGCACTGAGTAGGATACAGCACTAGTTTGGTGGTATTCCTTCCAAAACTGCAAAAAATCAGATCAGACAAATCCAAGCTCAAAGGACAATGTACAAAATAACTGGTTTCTGCTCTCCAAAAATGTCAAAGTCAAGAAACACACACAAAATAGGTGAGGAACTGTTCCAAATTAAAGGAGATTAAAAGTTCTGAGAATTAAATGTACCTAAGATTTGATCTTAGACCAAGAAACAATTTATAAAGGATGTTTATGGGACAACTGATGAAAATTGGATATAGATTGTGGACTTTGAATTGTACCGATGTTAAATTTCCTGATTTTGATAGTTGTACTGTGGTTACATAAAAGAATCAATGGGGGCACCTGGCTGGCTCAGTTGGTAGAGCATGTGACTCTTAATCTTAGGGTCATGAGTTCAAGCCCTACATCGGGCATGGAGCCTACTAAAAAAAAAACAAAATCAAACAACAATGTCCTTATTTTTAGGAAATGCACAGTGATGTATCCAACTTAATTTCAAATGGTTCATACTAAATAATATGCATAAATATAAATACACATACATAGAAAGATAAAACAGATGAGGCAAAAAATATATTGGTGAATCTGGGTAAAGAGTGTATAAAGGTTTTGGACTATTCTTGCAACTTTTCTGTAGGAAACATTTGAAATTATATTAAAAAGTTACAAAAACAGGGTACAGCCCCTGTACAGTATGATCATAAGTTTGAAAGAATAAAACATTAAATTATTATTTATGTACATAGGGAAAAACAAAGGAAATACAACAAAATATTATCAGTGGTTATACCTCCACTTAAGTTTTAGGGGTTATTATAATTTTTAAAAATTATTATTTATATACATAGGGAAAAACGAAGGAAATACAACAAAATATTATCAGTGGTTATACCTCCACTTAAGTTTTAGGGGTTATTATAATTATACCCACCCATGGTATACACATCCCTTTGTAACCACTGCATGGTTAATAACTGGCTTCCGACCAACAGAATATAGCCAAAGTGATGGGATGTCATGTCTAAATTTTATTTTTTATTTATTTAAAGTTTCAATTTAAATTCTAGTTACTTAATATATAGTGTAATGTTAGTTTCAGATGTATAGTTTAGTGACTCAACACTTACATACAATACCTCGTGCTTCTCAGAGCAAGTGCACTCCTTAAGGCCCATCACTTATTTAACCCATCTCCCCACCGACCTCCCCTCTGGTGACCATCAATTTGCTCTCTATAGTTAAGAGTCTATTTCTTGGTTTGCCTCTTTCTTTTTTTCCCCATGATCATTTGTTTTGTTTCTTAAATTCCACATATGAGTGAAATCACATGGAAGTCTTCTTTCTCTGATTGACTTATTTTGCTTAACATAATACTCTCTAGCCATCCACATCTTTGCAAATGGCAAGATTTCATTCTTTTTTATGGCTGAGTAACCGTCCATTGTAGATATATACCACATCTTCTTTATCCATTCCTTGGTTGTTGGACTTTGGGCTGTTTCCATAATTTGTCTATTGTGGATAATGTTGATATGAACATTAGGGTGTATGTATCCCTTTGAATTAGTATTTTTGTATTCTTTGGATAAATTCCTAGTAGTGCAATTGCTGGATTGTAAGGCAGTTCTGTTTTTAACTTTTTAACTCCATACTGTTTTCCAGAGTGGCTGTACCAGTTTCATTCCAACCAGCAGTGCAAGAAAGTTCCCCTCTCTCCACTTCCTCACCAACACCTATTGTTTCTTGTGTTGTTGATTTTAGCCATTGTGACAGGTGTGAGGTGATATCTCCTAGTTTTGATTTGTATCTCTCTGATAATCAGTGATGTTGAGCATCTTTTCATGTGTCTGTTGGCCATCTGTATGTCTTTGGAAAAATGTCCATTCATGTCTTCTGCCCATTTTAACTCGATTATTCATTTTTTGGGTGTTGCATTGTATCAGTTCTTTATATACTTTGGATATTGACCCTTTATCAGATATGTCATTTGCAAATATCTCCTCCCATTCCATAGATTGCCTTTTAGTTTTATTGTTTCCTTCACTGTGCAGAAGTTTTTTTATTTTGATGAAGTCCCAATAATTTATTTTTGCTTTTGTTTCCCTTGCCTCAGGAGACATATCTAGTAAGAGGTGCTATGGCTGATGTCAAAGGGGTTACTGCCTATGTTCTCCTTTAGGACTTTCATGGTTTCCTGTCTCACATTTAGGTCTTTACTCCATTTTTTTTTTAAAGTAGGCTCCAACACAGGGCTTGAACTAATAGCCCTGAGATCAAAACCTGAGCTGAGATTAAGAGTCGGGCAGTGAACTGACTGAGCCACCCAGGCACCTTGGTCTTTAATCCATTTCGAATTTATTTTTGTGTATAGTGGAAGAAAGTGGTCCAGTTTCATTCTTTTTGCTTGTTGTAAATCAGTGTGATACACCACATTAATAAAAGATAGGATAAGAACCATATGATCCTTTCAATAGATGCAGGAAAAGCATTTGACAAAGTACAAGATCCGTTCATGATAAAAACCCTCAACAAAGTTAGGGTTATACCTCAACATGATAAAGGCCATATATGAAAAACCCACAGCTACTCTGAGAAACAAACTGAAGACTTCAGAGGGGAGGGGGTGGGGGAATGGGATAGACTGGTGATGGGTAGTAAGGAGGGCACGTATTGCATGGTGCACTGGGTGTTATACGCAACTAATGAAGCATCAAACTTTACATCGGAATCTGGGGATGTACTGTATGG
Source organism: Ailuropoda melanoleuca (assembly GCF_002007445.2). NCBI lineage: Eukaryota > Metazoa > Chordata > Mammalia > Carnivora > Ursidae > Ailuropoda > Ailuropoda melanoleuca. The sequence goes on along the minus strand of NC_048224.1, from coordinate 33,950,251 downwards.
TGATTAACATAATATAATAAAATAAAATTAAAAAAAAAAA
>NC_048224.1:33928968-33950197 GCF_002007445.2 Ailuropoda melanoleuca | reverse complement strand
AAAAATAAAAAAAAATAAAAAAAAAGAAAAAAAAAAAAAGAAAAACCCACAGCTAATATCATCCTCAATGGGGAAAAACTGAGAGCTTTTCACATGACAGGGATATCCACTCTCACCAATTTTATTCAACATTGTACCAAAAGTCCTAGCCTCAGCAATCAGATAACAAAATAAAAGGCATCCAAATCAGCAAGGAAGAAGTAAAACTTTCACTATTTGCAGATGCCATTATACTCTACACAGAAAACCCAAAAGACTCCAACAAAAAGTTGCTAGAACTGATACACGAATTCAGTAAAGTTGCAGGACACAAAATCAACATACAGAAATCTGTTGCATTTCTCTACACCAATAATGAAGCAGCAGCAGAGAGAAATCAAGGAATCAATNGGATAGACTGGTGATGGGTAGTAAGGAGGGCACGTATTGCATGGCACTGGGTGTTATACGCAACTAATGAACCATCGAACTTTACATCGGAATCCGGGGATGTACTGTATGGTGATTAACATAAAATAATAAAAAAAATCATTAAAAATAAAAAAAAATAAAAAAAAAGAAAAAAAAAAAAAGAAAAACCCACAGCTAATATCATCCTCAATGGGGAAAAACTGAGAGCTTTTCACATGACAGGGATATCCACTCTCACCAATTTTATTCAACATTGTACCAAAAGTCCTAGCCTCAGCAATCAGATAACAAAATAAAAGGCATCCAAATCAGCAAGGAAGAAGTAAAACTTTCACTATTTGCAGATGCCATTATACTCTACACAGAAAACCCAAAAGACTCCAACAAAAAGTTGCTAGAACTGATACACGAATTCAGTAAAGTTGCAGGACACAAAATCAACATACAGAAATCTGTTGCATTTCTCTACACCAATAATGAAGCAGCAGCAGAGAGAAATCAAGGAATCAATCCCATTTACAACTGCACCAAAAACCATAAGATACTTAGGAATAAACCTAACCAAAGAGGTGAAACACATGTACTCTGAAAACTGTAAAACACTGATGAAAGAAATTAAAGACAACACACAGAAATGGAAAGACATTCCATGGTCAAGGATTAGAAGAACAAAAATTCTTAAAATGTCTATACTACCCAAAGCAATCTACGCATTCAATGCAATCCCTATCAAAATACCAACAGCATTGTTCACAGAGCTAGAATAAACAATCCTAAAATTTGTATGGAACCACAGAAGGTCCCAAATAGCCAAAGCAACCTTGAAAAAGAAAAGCAAAGCTGGAGGCATCACAGTTCCAGACTTCAAATTATATTACAAAGCTGTACTCATGAAAACAGTATGATGCTGGCACAAAAATAGACACATAGTTCAATGGAACATAATAGAAAACCCAGAAATGAACTGACAACCATATGATCAATCAGTCTTTGATAAAGCAGGAAAGAATATCCAATGGGAAAAAGACAGTCTTTTCAACAAATGGTGTTGGGAAAACTGGACAGCAACATGTAAAAGAATAAAATTTCTTATCAATATCTTAAAAATATTCTGGCTTCCTACCAAGCTTAATTACTTTAAATGCCCACCGACCTCTTCAGAGGGAGGTCTTGTTTTTCACTACATCTAAAAAGCCACCTTCGTCTTCCCCATTACTTCCTGTCCCCATTTTCTGTGTTAGTGCTCTTAGCTCCTTTTAATGGCACAATGTTGGAAACAAACATCCAGTCTCAAGGAAGGGTTTCTATATTCTGATAGAACTATATTCTGAATTATTAGGCAGCCTACACTCTGGAAAAGCTGCCCTGTCTTATTTTCCCAAGAAGATCTTGGCTGTTCTGCTTCCTGGCCTGTGATCAAGCTATTAAAACAAATTCCTTTGTATTTCTAGCTTTCTTCCTTTTTCTTTTGGGCAGTTGGAGATAGCTATCAAAGCCCAGAGTTCAATTCTCATTGCTTCTTTGCTTACCTGTTGTATGACTTTAGGCAATGTTCAGTTTACTGAAACTCAGCTGTAGTTTTTCCATCTGTAAAGTGGGGAAAATAGTAAGTTCCTCAGGGGTTATTGTGAGAATCAAGGACATGGATGCGTGTAAGTCCTCAGGCAAAGCACCTGCTTCACTATGTGAGTCATATGTCCGTTCTCTTACAAACTCTTATTTACCCCCTTTTTTGTGACACAGTCCCCAGGCAGAACCAGTTGCTTAGTCCTCTGTGCTCCAGTGGCTTTTTCTCCTTCTTCCTAAAAGAACTTTTGCCAGGGTGGGTTGAGACTTTTTTTTTCATAAGTTTCTCTTTCCTGGCTAGACTGAAGGCTTTTCCATGAGCACAAATGTGCTGGTTTTATCTCTGAATCCCCAGTGCCAGGTACAGAGTCTCGGGAATAGCAGAGCTCAAAAGATTCTTATAGAATGGGGAATTCCAGTTCTACTGACATATCTCTTATGAAATGTTTTGATCCTCTAACTAGGAATAATTTTTCTCTCTATGGGAATTGAGTGCTCTCATCATATTCTGCCTTGAATCATAGTTATTTATGAGCATTTTTTTTTCTTTTTGGCTTACCCTCCAGCCTCCTCGTGCAGCCCCCAGTCATATGATTGCTGGAACTGCATCTTATTCACCTCTGAAACCGCAACAGTGTCTGGCCCATGCATTCCATCACTTGTTTAAGATACAATTCTTCTTGAGCAGGAAGCAAGGGATATGACTCACACATTTAATGTACAATACAGTTTTTGCCTTTTTTGTGTAGGCCTGCTCAGCAAACCACTTCCCCATTGCGCAATGAATTGGAGGGTTGGATTGCTCCCAATGTTAAAATCAGTCAGGGTTACCAGAAGTCATTCACCTACCTCTGAATAAAAAACGTTAATTCACAACTTGACTTCAGATCCTCTCTATTTTATCAAGACTGTCAGGATAAGAACATGACTCATTATACATGTGCAAAATATAATACAAACTTTGAGCAAGGGAAGGATTAGAACTGATGAGAAGATAAAGTAAACTTGGAATATAATTATAAGATTATAGCTCCTAAGGTCACAGAGTTTATATTTTTTATTTTATTTTATTTTTTTATAAAACCTTTGAAAAAAAATTTTTAATACACATCACCTGGTTACCCCATCCCCCACCCCCTCCCTTCTGTAACCCTCAGTTTGGTTCCTGGAGTCCAGAGTCTCTTATGGTTTGTCTCCCTCTCTGATTTCTTCCCATTCAGTTTTCCCTCCCTTCCCCTATGATCCTCTGTGCTATTCCTTATGTTCCACATATGATAATCGTTTTTCTCTGCCTGACTTATTTTACTCAGCATAATCCCCTCCAGTTCCATCCATGTCAGTACAAATGGTGGGTATTCATCCTTTCTGATGGCTGAGTAATATTCCATGGTCACAGAGTTTTTAAAAAGTTGTTGACCTTAGCAGCAATTACACTGCACTACATACAGCTATTTAAGATTAATTGCATTGGTTGGCATTATATTATATTAAACTTACATTACGGACACAGGGCAGCTGAATAGAGATTTTGTCAGGATCTAGTAGCCCCTTAGTGAATTTTTCAGCCATTGGACAAATGTTGACTGAGCTTCTGTCATGTGCCAGCTTTATGCTAGAAATGGCTGAGAGAGAGATACAAGGCAGACTCTGCCTTTGGCTCTCTTTCTCTCTCTCTTTTTTTTCTCCTTTTCTTACTATTAAGTAATCTAAGTTGACTGTATTTATCCTGATCACCAAACTTGCAGAATTGCTGTGGGAAATGAAGAGAATGTTTATAAAGCAGGTCAGATGTTTTGATAAGCACTATGTAGGAACTCTATGTGATTATTCTCCAGCATAATACTAATGTGGTAAAAATCAACCATGAAATTGCAGTTCTAAGGCACTTTTGCTTTTGACTTTAAGATTTCTTAACAGTCAAGTCCACTGACTCTCATTTGATTACTGGTTTTTAAAATTAAACTTGTCTACACCATTTAACAAAGAAATAGTGTTTTGATTACTCTTGGAATATAAATGCTCCAGTCTGAGTGATGTTTTATGGAGTTGTTTTTCTTTAATGTCCATATTTCCTCCTCAGTCTCAGAGACATTAGAACCAGAAGGGAACTTGGGTATTATCTAATTCAGTGCTGGTCAAACATTTCCATTCTTTTCAAACATTTGAAAGTGCTTTTTTCCTGAATACTTCAGGTTCTGGAAAATGTTTGCATACCAAACTATATTTAATTATTAATTAATAATATTTAATTGTTTCCATTAAAGACATAACTGTTGCCAGTCAGAGCTCCTAATTAGTATGACATAATTAGAATTAGCAGTAAGCAGTGTGGTTATTGATTCTGGAATCAGATTACCTGGCTTTGATCTTCCTTCTACCACTAACTAGCTGTGTAACCGTGAGCAAATTGCTTAATTCTCTGTGCGTCAGTTTCCTTATCTGCAAATTCATAACAATAGTATATACCTGGAAGAGTTGTGAGGATTTCTGCATCATCACAGTCCAAACAAAGAAAAGGGCCCCCTTTCTTATCCTGTCAAACCTAAATCTATATAAGGTTATTAATAAAATATTGAAAGTATTTTAGCTTGTGAATACTCATTACTACCTTTCAAATTCCAGTGAGGTTCTAGGATCCCAGGTTGGTAATTGCTATTTGAGAATAAACTTATCCTTTGAAGGGGAGGAACTTGAAACCCAGAGAAGTGAATTGCCTGAGGACTCCCAGCTACTCAGGGCCAGACCTGGCACTGGAACCTGGAACTTCTAGACTGTGGGACTGTGCAAACATTTATCAGGCTAACTAGAACCCTGTTCATAAAGGTCACAGATGCATCCAGATCATGTGGTGTGAAATGGACATAGGATGGGGACCTCAGAAACACTCACTGTCCTGGGTTCTGTGCACACTGAAAGAAATCGAATATTTAATTCCATTTCAGGGGCACCTGGGTGGCTCAGATAGTTGAGCATCTGCCTTTGGCTCAGGTTGTGATCTCCAGGTCCTGGGATCAAGCCCCATGTCTGGCTCCCAGCTCAGCAGGGAGTCTGATTCTCCCTCCTCCTCTGCCCCTCCCCCGCTTATGCTCTCTCTGCCTCTTTCTCTCAAATGAAAAATAAAATCTTAAAAAAAATTCCATTTCATTTGGAATAACAGAAGCCCCTTGACATATGTAAGGAATAGCTCCACAATTTGGATACCAAATTGTCAATGTCAGTATAGCATATAACCTCCTCTAGAGAATGCACTAAAAAATAACTGAGACATTTAAGTAACCCTGTAACACCCTTAATAAAGTCTATACTTATTACACTAAAGTAACTAATAGTGATTTTAAAATAAATTCTGCAATAGGGGCACCTGAGTGACTCAGTCAGTTAAGTGTCTGACTCTCAATTTTGGCTCAGGTCATGATCTCAGGGTTGTGAGATAAAGCCTCGTGTTGGGTTCTGTACTGGGTATGGAGCCTGCCTGAGATTGTCCCTTTCCCTCTCCTTCTGCCCCTCTCCCCTTCAAAAAATAAGTAAATAAATAAATTCTGCCATAGAAATAAACTTGAAACTATATTATGACGTCATTATTGCAACAAAGCAAACCACGAACTTACCTGAATGTGCAAAAATTCGGGGATGATGATGGGTACCAGTGACCTCTGCTGCCCAGTAATGTGCTGATGGATGGCACAGTGATCAGAAGTGGCCACACTGCAGGATGAAGTCAGCAGGGCCCTGCTGCAGAGCTGCTATGGTGACTGCAGACTCTGTGCCCTTAGCTAGACTTACTGAGTGCTAAGTGACCTTCTCAGCCAATCCTGACAGTTTCCCAGTCCTGTCTCAACCAATTACCAATTACTACCTGTCAGGAACCTTTTGGGAAGCTCCTGAGGAATGGAAATTTGACAATGATAAACCCAAGAATGCCAAGGGTCCATTGTACTCAGTGCTGGTGAGGGCTCACTAATACTCCTATATACTGCTGGGGGGACTTGTAAATGGATACATACCTTGAGGAGGACAATTTAATATTTCATTATTATAAGTTTAAAAATTTCCTTTTTCTTTGATCAATAAATCCACATCTACAAATCTATTCTAAGGGAACAGTAGATTCACAGCTGTCTAGCAGCATTATACAATAGCAAAATATAAGAAACAATCTTAATGGCCATCAATAGGGAACTGATTTAAAAATTATTGTATTTTTACACAGTGGAAAACTAAACAGCCATTACAAATGATATTTTAGGATGAAATGTATTGATGTGGGAAAATACTTAGGCTATAAAATTGATTCCAAAAATCAGAATATAACTCTATATGCACATCATGATCCCATTTATTTAAAAAAAAAATCTTCAAATAGAAGGAGGACCGAAAGGAAATACAACAAAATATAAACAATGGTGTATTTTAGAGTTGGGATTTTAAGTGATTTTTATTTTTCTGTATATTCTATAGTTTCTACGTTAAGTGGTACTTTTTAAAAATCAGCTGGTTTTATGCAATAACACATGCACATATTTACAATATTATAATGGAATGAAAAGAAATTGAAACATCTAGTTCCTCTTCATAGAAATAATACTGGTAACAGTTTTTTGTGTATCCTTCCAGAGATTCTATGGTGTAGGAATTGTGTGTGTGGAAGCAGGATGGGAAGGGCAAGTAGTCAGATAAGGACATCACTCAGGGAAAGTGTAGCCATGGCCTGCTCCCAGGGGAACTCTGGAGCCTAAATCACACTGCAGAGTTGTCTCATCCTGAGGTGTGGTGCCAGATAGTTTAACCCCTTATCAACCAGTTTTTGGCTGCAAGGGAGGGGAACATAACCTGGGAGAGTCAGCTCCCATTCTGTGGAGGGCATTTGCTGTGAGCCGTTAGCAGTGAGCACTCACAGCCGCTGGGGACAGACGTACCAATAAGGCACCAACAGTGTCCACTACAACTCAACCATTTCCTAGTTTTATTTGCCTAAAAAAAAGTTAATTCAGAAATATATTCCTTGTTCTTCCTACCTATTGATTCTGAAAGTCCTCATTCCTTATCTAATATACATATATGTGCAGAAGGGTAAGCACATTTATTGTTTCCCCTAATTAATAAAAATTGGCACAGTATTATCTTTTAATTAAATGTGCTTGCTGCTTTTAATAAATATACTCAGCATGCAGCCAAATAAATACAATAAATTTAGGGGGAAAAGAGGTTAAATTTTGTTTTAACTTTATTTATTATTATTTAACTAAATAATACTTTCATTGTTCTCAAGTACATAGTTTCCTGAGTTGGACTTTGTTATTGGATTGTGATTGATGTTTGCACTTGAATTTTAACAAATGCCGATGCTTTACAGGCCTTCTTTTTCTGCTTTGGGGGCAGGTAGCAAAACTCCAAATACTTATCAGAGGTGACTGATAATTGGAAAGGAACCTAAAAGTTGACTAGTGCTAACCTTTAAATTGACGGGTGTGGGAACTGAGATTCGGAGAACGGACATGACTTAGCTTAGGCTGCGAGTTGGCTTAGGGGTAGAAACAGGGTTAGGATCCCAGTCACCTGGGTCCCCTTCTAAGCTCCTGAAATGACTGGCTGCTGGTTCCCCCAGAGGAACATTAAGCTACTGAGATGAATTTAGGTGGGATTTAAACTTCCTGTTTCTTTTTTATAGTCTTGACGGTTTTTCCCAGTGACTTAACTCTGGAAAAGAAAAACAACAACAACTGGGAATTAAAATTTTCTATGTACCTACTACAGTGTATTCAAGTGTGAAGTGGGACAAAATGCAGAATGGGTTAGACTTGGATGCTATGTGGGGAAATTCCTTGACACTTGAGCATTTTGGATTATTCAGGAAATTCCTCAGAGACTTGGCTTTCCTCTGTATTGTTGTCCTTGGAACCACCATGAGGCTAGGGAAAGAAATAGGACTCACACTAATTATTTACGACAACTTTCCAGGGGGACCAGAGTTTGTCCTCTGTGGACAGATTGTGAGATCCCAGCCCTTCTGCATCTCCACCAGAAGGAGGCTGGGCTCTGACAGGTTAGCCCTGGAGCAGAGGAATTCTCAAGGCAGGACATCTATGGAGAAGGGTAATTACTGTCTTCAGACAGAATAGGGTTATGCTTAATTAACAGAGTTGCTACGTTCCCGAGGGGTGGACATTTACACAAGTTTTTGTATGGATAAAGAGAAAGCAGACATTTCTGAGTTTAGGAGGATGTCTGGAAGTGTTTCTTGAGCCTATTGTTTTCAAAGAGGCTGTGTGGCTAAATGCAAATAAAGGAGTTCAGCCCTGACCTTCCATCTGGTGGGGAAGGAGAAAGAAGTTGCCATTTCTCCAGAGTTTATCAAGTTCTTGGTATGTATGGTAGTGGATACTTTACCTTCACCATCTCGTCTAAGCCCCACAACAATGCTGTCAGTTAGGTATGAGTGTTCTTATTTTATCAACAAGGCTACAGGCACCAGAGAAGGTAATGAGCCAAGGCCACAGAGCTGGTAAACAAGTCAAAGCTGTAAAGCCTTAACTACTCCCTTGCCTTCCAAGATGACCAAGATGCATATCCTCATGCTTTTTTCCTTTCCCTCTAAATTCTGTGACTAAATCAAAGAAAACATTTAGTGTGGCTAAAGTGGAATTCTACTTGTTTTTGTTTACTTGCTTGTCAAAAGGTGTAAACCTGTTTTCTTTTTTCCTCTCATAGGCAAAATCTGCCCCATCCTTCACGTCTCAGCCAAAGGCTACCTCCTCGGGAATTTCTCGTTCCCCAGTGGGCTAGGTTTCTGCCCTCTTAAACCTTCAGGTCATTCTGTGTTTACAAATTTTATATTTGTATCAGGCCTGCTCTGAATTCTTAGGGTCTAGCATCCAGCAGAGGTTGAACAAATGCTGGCTGCCATGAGTTCAGGGAAATGGCAGCAGAGTTCTCATAGGATTCAGCTGCTCTGGGATGCTCCTTTCTGCAGCCACCAGATTCAAGTGACATATCCATATCTCAATGGAAATGTGGCCCAAGGCTAAGGCCCAAGAGGCACTTACCTAGTTTGTACAGTGTTCCTGGTCAGTAAGACTCTGTTCCTTCATGCTCCATGCTGCCTGGACAGCCTCCAGTCCAAAATCCTTCTCAGGTCTCAAGGTTTCGGTTCCCCTTCCCTGAAGAGAGCTAGGTTTGGTGCCTGGCATCACATTCCCCATGTTCTCTCTGAATAAAGTTAAACTAATAGCATTTGCCTCATATTAATCCTTCCTTCTTTGTATATTATTAAATTTTCTTGCTATCTGTGAGGTAATTTTATGCCCCTTTTACATATGGGAAAACTGAGGATGGCTGAGGTTAAATAATATGCAGAAGTACACACCTGAGAAGAGCAGACACTCAGACCGAGGACGTTTGACTCCACATCTCATGTTTTCATCACTTGGGAGCAAGGACCGTATCTTACGCACTTTGTAACATACGTAGTGCTTCATAAAGAGTATGTACTAGCACTTAGTGAATGGAATGAAAGGCCTTTCCAACTGATAAAAACCAGCAGCACAAATCACACCCAAGAAGCACCATAAGAGGTAATTCAATAGGAAGAGGATTGTGGACCAGGGCTTACCTGCATCCACTTTTTGTGTATTTACTGATAACCTTCTGGGGCCAGTAAACTTTTCAGCGATAATTCAATAAGGAGCTTTTCAAATTCCAACAGGACTATAAACTTTATCTGTGAGCTTCAGGTTGGGAAATTGTTTTCCTAAAATATCAGCAACTCACACTGAAATTCTTCCATTCTTTATATTTTGATTTCTTCTTTCTCTTTTACAGATTCATTGAGGAAATATTTATTGAGTGTCTACTATGTGCTGACCGTAATTCCAGGCACTTTAGTTACATCTCATTCTCTACCTTTATCCGTCCATTCATTCATTCCTCTATCAAGTCATTTATTATTTAACTTTGTATAAGGCATGGAATTTCACTTGTTCTACATTTTTACTGAAATGTCTCTGGGATAATTAGGGAAGAAGGTGAGTATCCTAGGGACAGTTTCCCAGCCAGCTCCAAGTACCTGCCCCACTGGGGTGCTGGGTTCTAAACACATAGAGCAGTGAGTGTTGAGTTTTAGCCAGTCCTTTTACTTTGTGTGTGATGTGGGAAAATCACCCCTTCAGGAGTCTAGGTTTTATCCTTTACAAAATGGGGATCGCAAGACTTACTGCATAGGGCTGTGGGGAATCCTAGGGGAACTCAAATAAAAGTATGTATCAGAATGCCCAGTGTGTCAGCATGGGGACTCTCAACAGACTGATAGTGTTAATACCCAAGCAGCTTTCTTTCTGCCAACACCACCAGGCAGGCAGCTTGCAGAAGCGTCTTGATAGTTTCGGGCAGCATGTGATCTCCCCTGGTCACCTCAGGGAGGCTACAAGGCAGGGAGGGTTACATTCGGGCAAAGACAGTCCAATTGCAGCCTTTGTCTTTATCAGCCTGAGCAGCAGCAGAGTCTTGGGGCACAGGCAGTGACATTCCAATTCCCTGACTGGACACTCAAGGGGAGAAGGGATTCTTGGAAGGAGATGAGGGTGGGAGGGGGCTGATCCCCCGCTCTGCAGCTTTTTCTGCTTCCCTTGCATTTCCCTTTTGGTAGTTGCCCATTTCCAAGGGCTCCTCAGGAGAGGAGCAGAGCTGCTTTTGTTTTGTGATTATGAGGAATAGCTTGGGCACCGAGGGAGGGAGGGAGGGAGGAGTGTGATTTGGTCCCACGCCCCTCCCTGAGTGGTGTATTTCTTGCCCTCACAGGAGACCCTGTGGCTTTCACATGCATGGAGGTGGGCAAACTCCCAGATGTCTAGGACTCAGAATGGAGTTTTCAGGAGACACAAGGCCTTCCTGCCTTTCAAAGCTCCCATCTTGTTTTCCAGTTCAGCGCACAATAGAGTGGGTGCTAAGGATATTTGCTGAATGAATGCAAGAGCCCTCATCGGGGAAGAGTCACAAGAAAGTAATCACCCAGTGCCAGACACAATTGCCACTCCCCCCTGGGGTAGTCTGAGGTTGATTATGTGTTCATTTAGTTATAAACTCACCAACAAACAAGTTCAACAAACGATGAGCAGGGCACTCTGTCCCTGCCCTCAATGAGCTAACAACTCAAATATCTCCTAGAAGGAGTGGTCACTTTGTAATTGTGTAATGGAAACCTGCAATCAAAGGAAACCTCCAGTGATGAGAACATTTTTGTCTTCCTCATGGCCTGGGCCACTCATCCCCTCGAGCTTGAAGCTCTCATATTCTCCATAGTCCTGTGGGATAGGAGGTGGAGGAACCTGATCTTTCTTGATCCCTCTAAAATGAGGCATAAAATCTCAACTCTGCTAGTCTCTGTGTGATCTTAGAACAACTTCATTGAGTCTCAGTTTGTCCATCTACAAAAGAGAAATAGTAATATTACCTACCTTGTAGCTTTCAGGTAAAGACTGAATAATGGCTAAGAGGTGCCTTGTAAAATGCACTGTACATGTCAGTTATTAGCACTAGGGCAAAGCAAACAAATCTCGAATCAGGGACCATTTGTGGAAACTGCCCTTTATAGACTGAATGACCTTGGGCAAGTGACATGAAACCGCAGCGCCTTGGTTTCCTCTTTCTTAAATGTGAGGCCATATAGCCTCTTTCAGAGGGTTGCCAGAATTAACGCAGTGACACGCCCAGCACCTAGTTGGGCACACAAATGGCACTCAGTAAGTGGTTCTCTCCCCGCATCATCCCGGGACCTCCCATGGAGGCCTGAGGGACAATAATTTTCCAAGTCTGCCCCTGTCCCCCACCCCAGCGCCTCCTGCACTGCCCCTTCCCTGCCGCGCCTCTCCCACCGCTCGCTGAAGTGCGGACTTGGAGAAACTTGGGGAGGCAGGAGCGAGCTGCCAGGGCCCGCACCCGCCCAGCCGCGCACGCGCGCTTTGGCTGTCGCCCGGAGCAGTGCCTGCTAGTTACCTTTCACCCAGTTCGCCCGGCCAGCGGCGCAGGGTAACTCCAGGGCAGACGCCAAGCCGAGCCTTGTGCGCCTGCGCGTAGCTCGCTCGAGGCTCCGGCGGGGCGTCCACGTCCAGAGCGGTTATTTTTTGGTGGTTTCGGTTACCCTCTGAAATAAAGGGTGTGGGCCTTGCGAATGTGCCCTAATTTCTGGGTCTGGTGGGGCTGGGCACAATCTCAGGCCCGCCGGGGCGACCATGGCCCCCTGAGCCGTCACCCCCACACATCTCTACGTCTCGGACGCCCCGTTACTTCTCGTTACCCCTTTCCCCATCGGTTGACTTCACCCCCCCTTCTCCCACAGCTGGCCCCTATTCAGTGATGCCATCTTCCCACATCCTCTTCCCCCAAAAGGCGGTTGGGAAAGGAGCCCCGGGCTGCCGAAGGGAACACACGCTCGCGGAAAAGCCACGTGGGCGCAAAGTTAAAGTTCTTATTTCAGCAAGGGAGGGGCCCCGACCTAACTACCGGGTTTAAAGAGAAAAGGAGCACGTTCTCTATTTTTTTTCTCTTCCCAAATGGCTACATTGACGATCGCGGAGGCTGCCGGGGTCCTCAGGGTTACTGACGGGCACCGGGTCGGGCGAGTGTAGCGGCGCTGGGGGAGGGAAGGGCTTCCGTGCGCTCAGAAACCACTCTCGCCAGGACGCTTTCAGCCCTCTGGCAAGGTTGTGAGGGCCCAGCCACACAACCCCCGGTGACGCTTTTCAGGGGTCCTTGTTATCTCTTCTCTAGGGGTTCTCCTTCTCCTGACGTTCCACCCATTGAGGGGGAGGAAACAAGGTCTAGGAGGAGGTATGAAAACCAGATGTGTGCAAAATGTACCTCTTCTGCCTGTGGCCTGTCCCACTTTCTTCCCACTTAGATTCCTACCGTTTTGTAACAACCCCGAACGAGTCAAGGCCGGCCTGGGTTCGCCCAGGTTCTGCCACTGATTGGAGTGATTTGGATTAAGTCCTTTGCTTTCTCAGGATCACTGCACCTTTTCCTGTGAGATGTAGGGTTCGTCTGGATGATCCCCCAGGACCTTCAGTATTAAAGTTAGGTGATGGATCCTAAGATTTTCAGTTCCACAATGTCATGTCTTCTCCTTTTCTTTTTTTTTAAAGATTTTATTTATTTATTTGGCAGAGATAGAGACAGCCAGTGAGAGAGAGGGAACACAAGCAGGGGAGTGAGAGAGGAAGAAGCAGGCTCATAGCCGGAGGAGCCTGATGTGGGGCTCGATCCCATAACGCCGGGATCACGCCCTGAGCCGAAGGCAGACGCTTAACCACTGCACCACCCAGGCGCCCCATGTCTTCTCCTTTTCATAGAGCCAGGAGGGATGACTGTTAAAGAGAATCACCATCAAAGATACAAGATTGTTCCTTGATGGGACACTTTGAGATTTCTTTGAAAGGTTTTGTAACTGTTTCAAGACATTAACATTTAAGATTAAGTATGAAGTTTTTTCTCTAATATACTAGTGGACTTGAGGGCACCCACCCCAAATTATATTTCTTCGAGTCGGCCATTGCCCCCAGCACAGTGTATCAGGCAGCCAGTTGGTGCAGATTTGTTCTGAATGATAAAAGAAAATTTGTGACTAGTGGGGATAGGGTTCCAGTGCTTTCGTTTTGATATGAGTAGATTTTTAAAACTCATGAGAATAAATGCATCACATGAGAAAAAAATGTGAAGGCTGAATATAGAGAAATCACTTAGAATGATATTGGGGGCACCTGGGTAGCTCAGTCAGTTGGGTGTCCAACGCTTGATCTCCATTTGGGTCATGATCTCAGGGTAGTGGGCTTGTGCCCCAAGTCAGGCTCCATGCTCAGTGTGAGTCTGCTTGAGATTCTTTCTCTCCCTCTGCCCCCCCATAAATAAATAAATAAAATCTTTTTTAAAAAGAATGATATTAATCTGATAAATCCTAAATGAATCTGTATGTTTGGGGATTAGTATAAAATCCTGCACTTAGTTAAAAAAATCTAGTGACATACTTTATCAGCAGAATGGAAATAAGGTATCAATAAATGCCGAGCTTCTTTACATTTCTACTTTATGTAATCTTTATGATGAATCTGTGAGTTAAGTGAGTACAAAATTATGGTTTCCATTTTGCACAGGAAGAAACTGTAGCTAAGAGAGATTGAACATCTGGAGACACAGCTAGCATGTGATTAAATTGAATCCAGGGTTTCTAAGGCCAGGCCTCCTTCTTTAGGAAGGTGCCTTCCAATAATGTGCACATGCTCAGGTATGCAGGCTTGTGTGGAGATGGGGGAGATGCAGCAATGCACAGATCAGATTTTTCTGGAGGTGGGAGAGAGGATAGGTGTTAATAATTATAATTATTATTATCACAGCTAATATTTATTGAAGTTTACAGTGTTCCAAGTACTGGGTTAGCACTTTGCATGCATTAATTCATTTAATTCTTCTAACTTTATAAGGTAAATAATATTATTGTCTCTTTTAGAGAAATTGAGGAAACTGGGGCCTAAAAAAGAGGTGAATTGTCCGAGTTCTCACAGGAAGTGGTAAAACAAGGATTCACCCTAGAAGACCTCAAGGAAGAATTTTGTTTTAGGCATTTTTTTTTAAAGGTGTTATTTAGTCATTTGAGAGAGAGGGACAGAGAGCGCACAATCAGGGGGAGACGCAGGGGGAGAGGGAGAAGCAGACTCCCTGCTGAGCTGGTAGCCCAACATGGGGCTCCATCCCAGGACCTGGAGATCTTGACATTAGCCAAAGGCAGATCTTAACCATTTGAGCCACCAAGGCGCCCCTGTTTTAGGCATTTCTGTTGGCTGAAAATTCAGAATGAATCAGCAATGAAATGTAGGTTCAAGGAGCCAAAGGGACTTCCGGTTGTATCACTAGAAATCCAGGCTAAAGAATGAAGTGGAGGGTCCTGCTCTCCTGTGTGCTTGTCAGATCCCACCTGGAAGCCTGGGCTCAGGTCTAGGCACTGTATCATGGACACTTGACAAGATGGCAGCCAAGAGCATCCTGTCCAAGATGAAGGGCCCCGGAAGGAGCTGCATTTGGCTCCTCTGATCTCTGCCGTTACCTTGGAACCCTTCAGATTCCCAAGGCCTAGCACAACATATGAGGCAGTGTGGTGTAAAAACACCAAAGGATTCCAAGCCAGACTTATGTGATCTTGACTCTGCTCACCCTTTCTGGCTACCTGACCATGGGTATGTTCCTCAGTTTTTCCAGTTATAAAATAGGGAAAGTCAGACCTACCTTGCAGCATTGCTGTGAGAACTAATTGAGATAATGCACATTGACTAACCATCCTCTCTCTGTTTCCCATCCTCATAGAAATGCAGAGCAAGGATGAATTTAATCTTTGACCAATAATTTAATGAAGTTCTCAAAAAGGATAATGTCACATCTTCAGCAAGGGCTTTGTATGGCAGAAGTTTAGCCAGGTTTTAAAAAAAGTCATGGGCTGGAGAGAGCCCAGTAGGTTTGTCTGCATAATGAAACAGGAGGAATTTGGAGTCTGAGGCAATCTGGGGGTGAAAGCTCGACGAGGAGAGATAGTAGGGAAGAGGATGAGAGAACAGGATTAAGGAACCTGGCAGGAGGCCTGATCCGAACATGTGGACATGGTCAAAGACCTTATAAGGAAAAAATCAGGGATGACTGACACTGAATTTAAAATTGATTGGGTTGTTGTAATGTAAACCCTGTCTTTCCCCAAAGGTTCAGTAAAGGTTGCTACACACATGAATGCATTGATGTGTTTTGGGGATATTAATTTGAGTTAAACATTTGTGGGACACAATCACACAGTTTATTGCAGAACAACAAAACAATCCCAAACAGAATAATTCTGAAGAAGCTGGTGTTTAGAGCCTGAGCTAATCAAGAAATGTAAGGTACCCTTGGGAATTCAAAGAACTTTTGGGAAGGTTACTAATTTTTTCTCTAATCCACGGAAAGGGAGATCTGTCACTTATTATGTGCATCTGAAGGGTCAGTATAACTCTAGATGGCATCTGAATTTTAGATGTAAGAACCTAGTATAGAGCAGATACTTTTAAAAGTACGTAATTTTAAAAATTCAGTTCATCTAATCCTTATATTGCTTTTGTGTGCACTAGGAACTGTTCTAAGCACTTTAAATATCTAGAAGTTTTAATTCTCATTACCAATCCATATGTACTAGTTACCTTATTTAAAGATGCATACACCCAGTCACAGGGAAGGTAAGTAATTTGCCCAAGGTACCACAGCTAGCGAATTGTGCAGGTTGGATTCAGATACAGGCAAATCTGTATACTAGCTTGCAACTACTACTGTCTATCTAACTGTAATGGGGATTACTTTGCCCTGTCAAGGTGAGGCAAGGCTGCTGCCTCTCTTCCATGCGCAGGCACGATTGTAAACTCATTGACCGCTGATGATAGAAAAGCTTCTGCCCTAGACCGGGAAGTTATTAGAGGAAGAAGAAGTGGAGATGTTGCTTTGAGTCTGAAAGCTCTCTGCCCACGGATGAAAGAACAGGTTTGGTGTGATTAAGGAAGACCCCTCTCCACTGGCTGTTTCCCATATGGGAAATTCTCTCAGGGAGATAGCACTTTGCAGTAAGTGATTGTTTTCCTAACTGCTGGCTGAGATGTGCTGAGCAATACAGAAGTAAGAGAGGCTTTGAGGAATGGGATACCTAGGATGGCTGGAGGGCAACTGATGGGCTCTAAGAGGACATAGGAGAGGATGCTGCAGGTGTGAGCTGCAGAGAAACAGTGAGATACCAAGGATACAGGGTCCTCTGAAGCCCAGGGAAGCTGTAGCTTAGTTGCTTGGGGCACTGCACTGCCTTGTCCACTTGTAGCCCCCACCGTCATTCCAGGTCCCCCAGGAGACCTCAGGTGAGCTCTTAAAGCCTTTAAGAGATGTCAGGGACCATAGAATTGTTCTGGAGGGAAAAACATTATTGAAACCTAGGGTACGCTTGGCAGAGATTGGTCCAAAAAAGCCCTTTGTGGGAACTTGTGGCCATAGATTTACATTTATTGGAGGAGCCAAAGAAAGGCAGCATGGTCAGACACAACCTGGTGTGGATTCTCCTGTTAATTACTTCTTTGTTTACTTTTTTAAAAGATTTTATTTATTTATTTGAGAGAGAGAGAGCAAGAGCTGGTGGAGAGGCAGCTGGAGAAGGAGAACCAGGCTCCCCACTGAGCAGGGAGCCTGATGCGGGGCTCGACCCAGGACCTGAGCCGAAGGCAGACGCTTAACTTACTGAGCCACCCAGGTGCCCCTCTCCTGTTAATTACTCCTCTAACCCTCGGTTTTCTCAAGCATAAAAATGAAAATCATGACACTTAGTTCACAGGGTTATTTATAAGATAAAATGAGATGATGCAGGTGAGCATGCTTTGAAACTCTAAATATACTACAGAAATGTTATTTGTATTGCTAAGAAAAGTGGCATTTGGGACATTGTTCATAATCAGTCAACTCAATTTCCAGCTATGTTTCAGTAGTGAAGATCCAGCCTCATCCCCAAAGAGAAAGCAGTCGCCCCTTCCTCAAAACAGAAAAGAACACTTCTGTCTGTTATTTGTATGCATCACGGGACCACTGTCATATATTCCATAATTTGTTACACTGAACCTTTCCACTGTGCTACAAGACAAAAGAGAGATGAGGTGAGCCAGCTGGCCACTGGGGAAAGTGCTTTCTCATCTATTAAAGTATCTTCCTCATCCATCAAAGGGTTTACCTGTGATTGGATGCTTTTCTCATTAGCTCCCCCTTTTCTTCCTCTGGCAAGTGTGTCTGTCCTTCAGTCAAATTGTAAACAATTTCCCAGATACAGACTATCTTCTCCCGAGTCCTCCGCTCATCCCTTTAGCTCTCCTCTAAATCATGATGCATTTCACCTCTCACATCTTGGCATCCCTCAGCTCCCAAATAAAGATATTTAATAGCCATTCCCGCTCTATAACAAGAAATCAATATATTAAAGGAAAATATAGATTTTGGGGTTGGAACAAAAAGGTTCTAGGAAGCAGAACATCTGTCACCTTAATAAGTTGTGCCAAAGTTTCTCGCAAACGAGACAATGAGTTCATTAGCGTTTTCCCTTGACTTCTTTCACTTTGTGAACATTTAAGGTAAAAGCCTATGACTATTTGTTTTGTATACATTTGCTATATTCAGAGTTAGTGAATACATTTGTGAGAAATACAGGAATTTAAAAATACACAACTCAGAAGCATTAGTCATGGATGCATCATCATCAGAAGACAAATTAATTGTAATCAGTATGTAAAGTCTGTGGGCCTGAGGAGAAGGATTATCTTTTTTTAATTTAAAGTTAACATAAACAAAGTGTATAAACTGATAAACACTCAAAGCAGTTAATGTAGGTTACTTTATTCTTTATTTTCATGAGCACTGGCACCTACTACTGCATCAGCGTCCACCTCAGTCTTGTCTTCCGTCCATAACCACATTTAATAGTAGCTGTAATTATTGAACATTTGTTGTCTTCTGAGCATTGGGCTTATGCTCTTATATAGTTTATCTCACTTAATCCTCATAATATTACCCAATAACAATAATTAATAAATACTTATTTTTCTCAATCTTCTTTTCATGAGGAAGTGGAAGCAAGGGGATGTTAAGTAATTTTCCCAATATCACCATTTTAATAAATAGCCAGGATGGCAAGTGGACTCAACTTGTCTGGCTCCAAAGGGTGTGCTCTGCAGCATTATTTAGAATTCCATCCCTTATTGCTGACACAAAGTCTTCAATTTTCCCCTTCATATCTGGCTTCTCTGATCCTTGCTCCAGTAAGCTACTTTTGTGATATTACTTTCCAGTTGAACAAAACCAAGTGTTGTACTTATAATAATAACTGTGTCAGTTGCATTAGAGTGCCTCCCATACGCCTGTCACAGGGCCAGACTCTCACACAATTAAATTCAGGTCCAGTGAACGTCATCCCTTCTTCATTGTCATAATGTGTTAGGAGATCAGGAACAAAAACAGAAAAAAAAATTGGATGAAGAATCAAAAGTCCTGGAATTCCTTAGCTGCAAAATTAAAATAATAGCCATTTTCTATTTACTTCACAGAGTAATTGTGAGGGTTAAATTAGATAATGCATTATAATAGTGCTTTGTAAACTGGCCAGATCTCTACAAAGTATTCTTGTAAGCTGTGCTAACATCCAGCTGTGTGACCTTGGCAAGGTGATATTTCTGAACCTCAGTTCATCATCTCCGGTGGGAATTGTGGTTCCTACCACCCAAGGGTGTTGGGAGGATGACATGCTGCATGGTCTACAACGCAAGGTGGTTGAGTCTGCATTTCACTGATCTCCAAGTGTGTTTTCCAGGCCACGTTCTTTCCATGTTTCTCAAGCATCCCTCCTCCTCTTCCTTACTATCCTTTGTTGGCAGTGTCTTCCACCCGGATCCCTGAGTCAAGTCTGGCCTGCCATCGTGTGTACTTCCATAGGGGGCTCCCTGGGTCATGGGAACCCAACCACCACTTTCCCTAGGGCACCCTTGTCCCTGTCCTGTGCTGCCAGCTTCCCCAGTCTCTCACCATTTCATTCTCTGAGATCTTGTAGCCCAGTGCTGCAGATCATGTTAAAAGGCATATTCTGATTCAGTAGGACTGGGTGCAGCCTGCGTTTGCATTTCTAACAGGCTATGAGGTGAAGTTGATGCTGCTGGCCCAGGGATGACACTTTGAAAAGCAGAAATCTGACTTATGTGCCACCCCAGAAATCACCCAACCAGGATGGCTCTGACCCTGCTGTCTTCACAGCAGCTTCCTGGGTCTTTGCGGAGGGGCTTTAGGTTTGTAATCCCTGGCCCTCTATGACAGAGACCCCTACATCTTCTCTACCCTTTTCTCTGTGGTGGTGATAGAGCTTCTCCTCCCCATCTTTAGCTGGGTACCTGGCCACCTGGAGTAAAGGCAACATGTCCTAGTCCCTTCCAGCTATGTACGGCCAGGAGACGACATTCAGGATGTGAGCAGAAGTGGTGTGTGCTAATTTGGGGAAGTATCTTTAAAAGGAGAAGATAGGCTTTTTCCCCCCTTTCTTCTTTCCTGTTGGTGGCAATATAGTTATGGTGACTAAAGTTCAGCGGTCACCTTAGGCCACGAGGTTGGCTGGGCCTGCAAAGCACTGCAGAGTCACAGCATAGGACAAACTTGACTTCCTGACACCATGGAGAGCTTGCCCCCCGGACTAACTCCAGACTTCTTCCATATGAGCAGGAAATGCCAGTCTTGCTTGTTTAGGCCATTGATACTTGGGTTCTCTGTTTCTTACAGTTTAATCCTAATAGGTCCTGCTCACCGCTCAACTCCCCTCCCACTCAGACTCTGAGATGGATGATAGTTTCAGCCCCCTCTAGGCTCTGCACCACTCATTTCTCCAGCCCAGAGTTCTACTCAGTTTCTGTTTCCTACTAAATTGTTTTCCCTTCCTAAACCCTGTGTCAGTGCTCCTTTAGGAATCTCCTGGTGGTCTTATTTGAAATATAGATGGCTAGGCCCAAGCTGGAGGGTTTTTTTGGTACTCAGTCTGGGAGGGGCCCCAGGAATCTGCATTTTAATATATAGCTTCAGTGATTTTGGTGTAGGTGGTTTATGGACCAAATATTGAGAAACACTGCCCAAGTTTTGTTTTATTTTGCTAATTTATAAAATTATGAAATATTTCAATCACACAGAAAAACCAAACGAGTAATATAAGAAACACCTTAATACCGACAACCTAACTTTGTCAAGTTTTACTTATTTTAGCTGTTGTAAAGTATTCCACACTTAATGAATAACTCCAAATTAATCTATTCTTTTGTTGATAACATTTAAGTTTTTTCCAAATTTTGGCTGTTACAAATAATTCTGGAATGAACACTCTTGAATATGGCTCCTTGTGCACACTTGGCGGATTTAAATTTGCACTCTACATAAAGTACCACTTTCATCACCATTATACAAAGCACTTTGCAGATGTGGTTCCACCTTGACATCTTCTGACAACTCCAGGAGGCCTCATGAAGGGGTCGGTAACCTCCACAGAACCTTTCTAGCACCAGCTCTTCTTCCTCCCACTGTTCTTGTCACTGCTCGGCATGTTCTTTCTCTGTACCATACATTCACGTGTCTCTGTAATTCACATTGGAAACAATGGGTATGGTGGATATTGTTAACTTCTAACTCAGATCCATTCATTCTTTTTTTT